>NC_047657.1:16467836-16648452 GCF_902201215.1 Prunus dulcis | reverse complement strand
TCCATGCTTGATTTTTTCTTTAAGCCAATGATTGGTAAATCAGAATCTGATACAATTTCCTCCATGCTTTTTGTTGCAACCATTTTTTCAGATTCGTTTTCGGTTTGAACATGACTTAAAGAAATGCTAAATGGAAAAGAAAGAAATATATTGGTAAATGTTAGAATATGTGTAAATATTGATATAAAGGAGTTAATTATTATATAAATTCTAACCTTTTTGATTTTTTTGATGGATGAAAGGAGAGCTCTTTTGACAGCGTCTTTGTATCTTTTTTTTTGAAATTGGGGTAGCTTCTGTTATAGAAGCATTAGCTGAGCTTGTGGAAGATGCACTTGGAATTTGCTTTGAGAGAAGTGGGGCAATGAGTGGAGCCATTTGGGTACCAATGTTTTCTGTATCATGTGCAGACAAACTTTTATCAGATGATTGCGTTGTTGGTTCAAGAAGTGGCATTGTGTCATCGAAGATTGCTTGAATGAGTAGATCATTTCTGTTGAAATCACTTCTCATGCTTCCAAATTGAAGTTGGAAAATTTTAACTTGTCCTCTTGTTTGCAGAATCACATCTGGTAATTGTTGTTGGTCAGTAAAACCTCTTTGAACAACCAATTCATTGCAAGAAATTTTAAATAGTTGTTCTGCTGGTCTTCCAATTATGATGGCATTAGTTTCATCAGTTGAATCTTCAAGCACCAAGCTCACTTTGAACCTGTATGTAAAATATATGTAATGTTTTAATAATTTATAATAATTGTGTTTAAATTATGGAAAAATAAAATGAAACAAATTGTTGAGATTTGTATTACCAAGGGAGAGGAATTTGATTATTGTGTTTTGGGCACAAAAGTTCATCACGGTGGGCAGCAGTTCTAAGTTGTTTAAAGCAAGATGGACATGCTTTATACCACCAACCATTACGTGTGTCAAAACGCGTAATAGCTGCTCTGCATAAAATGGGAGTGTCCTAAAACATATTTTAAAAATATATATTAATATAGCAAAAAAAATTATAAAATATATAGTGATAAGAGAAGAATAAAGTGAAAATTAGTTTAAATAATCTGTGAAATTGTATGTTAAAATATGAATAATAAAGAGATCAAAGAAAGAAGTTAATGTATGTACCTTATGTGTCTCTGGATCAAGAACATTTAACTCTTGGACATATAGCTTTTTAGCAGCTTCTAAATGTTGAGGTGTCATTAGTTGAGTGGCGGAAGAAGGCATCATTTTAATGGCATGTGTGGAGTCATTAAAGCTGTGGTTATTGTTATTTTTATATAATAAAAAAGAGGTGTTAATTTAGGAAAATGGGGAAACAAAGGTATATGTTAGAATAAAAATGATAACAATTCATACATCGTTTTGTAGGCCGCCAATTCTTGTATATCTGGATTGATAAAAATTAATGTGGAGACACTACTGTTGAGAACAATTTTCCCTACATATTGATAAATAATAAATTAGATTGGTTTTTATTTGAAATGAAGTGTAAATAATAGGAAAAAGTGAAAATAAATTGGATACCTTGAAATTGTTTAACTTTCAGGCTTGTAAAAGCTGCAAATATTGGCGATGTCAATTGTTGTAAAGCTTGGGAATCAAAAGTTATCTCCCCACAGGGTTATTCTAACATCTTCTTTCCTGAATGATTAGATGTGGAGAAAAAATATATTTAGAAACAGATATAATAGTTTAAATTTTGAATTATAAACATTTTCTGAATATTTGTACCTGATATTTTCGATGCAGACTTCACATTTATCCTCAAGCCTCTCATTGCCCACCATTTTTTGTTCCAATGGTTGTATTCCAGTAATGCGTCCAAAAACATCTTGCAATATGATAAAAAAAATATCATAAGGATATTAAAATGTGGAAATTTTTTGGATAAATACTTATTGTATATATATGCATAGTTTTTAATAATATATAGAGTATTACCTGTTAGGATGTCAATTTTGTCTATGCGAGTGGACAATTGAGTATAATCTACCAGATAAAATCGATGTTGTGGAATGTGTGGGTGAATGGTTGGTAGTTCTTTGAAAGTTGTTCTCGCATTAAAGAACAATTGTGCATACTTATTATGGTATGCCACAAAAAAGTTTTCCCTGTTCCTCCATGACCGTGGACAAAAAAAAGGCCTGGAATTTTTTTTTCAACAGTTTTTACAACACAATCATATACATCTTTTTGATCTTTGTTAAGTTGTGTAACTAAAATGGCATGTTCTTTTTCTAAATTATTATAATCGTAATTTAATTCTTCTCTAAGCAATTTATTTCTAAGTTCTAACATTTTATGTTCATCTGGCATAGGAAGGTGATGCTCTTTTAAAGAGCTAGAAGATACATTGAAAAGCTGTTCTAATTCAAATAAAAGAGAATTTTTTAATTCAGATTCTGATACTATTAGATTTGGGATTTCGAAAGTTTGTCGTAATTTGTATAAAATGTCTTCAGACATATCTTGCCAATAAGTGTTAAAAAGGATTTGAGGATTTCCTACATCACAAAATAAAATGATTGTGACAAATAATTGCCTTAATTGAGGACATGTGGTTGTGTTTACAGCATTTGCTAAGGCTTCAATCCATTCTTTATCATCTCCTAACAAACCTAGGGATTTACATGCAGCTTGGTATGATGGTTCTATAATACCATTAACAGTTTTTAGGTCATTAAAGTGAAAAGCCCCTTTTTGCAAATTCAAAAGCATTCTTAAATAATATAATTCACCAGATGCAGGATGTTCATAAGCTATTCTACCAAGGGATCCTTTTTTTTTTTTTTCTAGGTTTCCACATCTTAGTGCGAGAATCCCACACAAATTTTGAAGGAAATTCTGCATACGTTAATGTTCGTGCTTCATGAAAAGTTTTATTAGCTTCAAACCAACTTGTTAACATTGTAGATTCAACATTTTTTCGGTTAACAATTGATTGAAGCGATTGATCACCATTGAAAATAATATTTTGTTGTAAAGGTAAATGTATTGGTAATCGTTCAACTGAGGGTTTTCTAAAATGAATAGGATATTGAAACAATCTCCAAACAGCTTCATATGGAGATATGTATCTACAATTTAGATAGGCAAGTATTTCATCTTGTTGGTTCTCTTGGAAAACTACTCTAGCTCTATCTGAACCTTTGTTTATATATTTGAAAAGATATTTTATAAGCATTGATTGACAACAGGATTCAACATTTATATGAGCATTATATCTCTGTAGTAATTTAGAATTGTAAGGTACTACAAAACTATTATCAATTTGCATTCCATTTTTTATCACAAATTTTGTTGGATCGTCACGGCGTTTGTATACAGGGTAACCATTTGTTTCAAAAATTGTTTCGCTTTTATATTGTTTGGGAAAAGATTTAGAACATTTTCCTTCTCGCATACATGGAGAATGAGGATTTATTTGTCCACATGGACCATGGATCATAAATTGAGCCACAATATCATAAAGATCATAATTTACAGTTTTGTCCGGTAATTCAGCATAAATGATAGAATCTATATCAACTGCTGAATAACATTTATAATTTTGTTTTAACCAGATCAACATGTGAGCATGTGGCAATCCTCTTTTTTGGAATTCGACAGTACAAACATCTATGTTGATTGGGTGAAAAAAGGGAAAAAATTCTTACTTAGTTTTATTATTTAATAAAATGATAAAAATGGAGAGTAGTATAAATGGTGTGTTTTTAAAATATACCTTCTTCGATTTCTCCAAAAGGTTCTCCTGATTTGATATAATTGATCATATCATCAAGTTTTATTTTAAATAATCTTGAAACTATATCAGGCCGATCTTCTGGTTTGTATCCAGGTTTTGCATTAAACTCTCTTACAATTTCGGGCTATTTAACATTGCAGGTGAAAGTTATAAATAAATCAGGATTTCCATATTGTCTACAAATTGCCATAGCATCTTGATAATTGTTAAGCATGTATCTAGCACTTCCAGTATATGAGCTAGGTAATATCACTCTTTGACCTATGTTATTAGCATCATTATCACCCTTTGAAATTGCATCATAATAAATGCCTTTATAAACCTCACTTCTTAAATTTTTTTGATTTTTCCTAATATAATCTAATCGATCTTCTTCAAGTGTTGCATAAGCGTCTACTAAAAATTGTTGGAACAATCTTCCACCTTTTAATAATGTATCGAATTGAAACACTCTTTCTTGTATTTGATAAGCTATAAAAGCTCTCATAGAAATTCTTTTTCGTTTAGATTCATAGTTTGTACAATGGCATTTTAAGTCAGGTGTATACCCATCTTCACCAATAGGAAAAAGAAGAGGATATTGTAAAGACATGTATTTTGGATTTAATTTTGTTACGCGTTTTAACTCTCCACTTTTAAATTCTATTATAATATCTCTATTTGAATCAAAAAGGCCTATATCTCCTACTATTAAACCACCAATTTCATCACATGTTGGTTGTTCATATTGTTTGCTATCATTGGATTGCCTGCCTAACAATGTGATCTTTAGAGGAGGAAGAGAACCTTTTTCAAATCTATCTCTAATTGTTCGAAAAAGTTTAACCAATTCATTTGTTTGATCAAACATTTGGATTAAACCTTCCACAATGTTTTGATCTAGTTTTTCATTTTTTTGATTACAATTAACTGCATCAAGTCGATTCAAAACCTCATTATGGGTATCATATATATAAAGTTGGGCAAATTTAGGACATTGACCATCAAGAGGTAATAAAGAACCCATTAAATGATGAACTTGACCACTGATTTTAAAAACATAAGGGCTTGATCCATTGTTAATTGATTTATCAATTTTGGCTCCCATTGAAGTAAATGCAAACATAGAATTGTAAACCCTGATATTTTCTCTGAATAATACACTTTTTTTCCCTTTTTAAGGATCCAGCAAATTTTCTAAAAAACAGGGTGTTGGTTTTGGACTTTGAAGTTTAATTTTTCCTTGTTGGCAACAAAGAGTAAAGAGAGGCTCATTGTTTTTTGATCTTTGTTTAATGGATTCTTGTAACCAAAAAAGTGCACCACAATAAATGCACTTATGGTTCTTCTCTCCAAAATCAGCATATTCTTGGATTATTCCTATAGAGGTATAGAATGGAGAGAATAGAAAACATAAATGTAGGTTATTAGTAATAGCACAATGTAGTTCAAGTTTTGAAGAAAATTTTGAAGCAAAGGGAAACACCCACCTTGCCTATTTCTTTGAAAGATTGCTTGACCTTTATTTATTTGATTAAAACGATGAAATTGAATTTCATCTAGTGTTGTTTCAACTATATTCACATTGATAGATGATGTACTTTCAACACATTTTTGTCTTTTTTTATCAGCTTGAGAAATGTTTTGATCACTGTTGATGGGAATTTTCTCGCTTGGATATTCATTATTAATATGAGAAACATTTTTATTTGGGACTTGTATATCATTTGAAATGATGAGATTATGAGGTTCTTGCATGATTTGTTTTCTCGTGGTATTTCTAGTTCTCTTCGACATTATCAACGAAGATTTCAATTTCCCAAAAACAGGTTGATATCTAGGGAAAATATATATATATATATATATAAGAGTAATATTTCACATTATTAATAACATTTAAATTCTAAGAATGCAAAATAAATGTAGAAATATGATGATAGAATTATATAAATGAAAATCTTGAAATGATATAATATTTGCTAATCAATTAGTTATAAATGATATGTACAGTTTTTTTGAAAAGTTAGAAAACATTGACCTGTAATGTGAGAATTTGTTAAGCACTTGTAGCAACACATATGCAAAAGCAAGATGATAGCAAGAACCTAAAATACATAAGTAGAAGAACAGTTTTTGTTAATAGGTTCAAATCCAAATAATTAAATTCATAAAGCAAAAGTATTTAATTTTATACATCAATTAAATCTCTGTTATTTTATCAAACAACCAACTTCATTTCATAATGATTAAACAGTATATATATATATATATATATATTAATATAAAGCCTTGTTAAACCGATATGTATAGTTGAGACATTTAACTGAAAATTTATAATCAACCAAGCTCACCAGATTAATAATTTAAATAAAATGCTTAATGAGAACATCAAGGGGAAAATATTTAAAAAGGGGGGAAAATTTTAGCATCAAAGCATATTCAACTTGTATCAATCAACAAAATAAAGATTACTTGTAAATAACTTGTATGCAAGCACAATCGATGAAAATAAAATAAAAAATCTTACAAAATGATTAAAATCAAGTGATTAAGATGACTAATATTGGTTAATGTCAGAAAACAATGAATTGGAAGAGTTTTTATACCTCGAAAATGATAGCAGAATCCAAATGTCTAGTCCCTTGCCTTTTGGTGTATCCAAGCTATGAAATAAACAAATGATTGAATTATATTTGGATCGGATATGTGTGTGTGTCTACATACATGCATACATATTATAAAGAAAGTACATAGTACAAAATTGTTTTATATCACTGCATCATAATTATAAAGAAACGATACTAATTTTTATTCGATCAAAATGACACAGCTATAGAAGAATAAAAATTAAAATATAATATAACAATTCTAGATATCTATTATTTTATCAGACAACCAACTTCGGTTCATAATGATTAAACAGTATATATATATATATATATATAAAGTCTTGTTAAATCCATATGTACAATTGAGACATTGAACTCAAAATTTATAATCAACCAAGTTCACCAGATTAATGATTTAGATAAAATATTCAATGAGAACATCAAAGGGAAAATATTTAAAAGAGGAAAAAAAAATTTAGCAATAAAGCATATCCAACTTGTATCAATCAACAAAATAAAGATTATTTGTAAATAACTTGTATGCAAGCATAATTGATGGAAAGCAAATATAAAATCTTACAAAATAATTAAAATTAATTGACTAACATCACTAATAATGCTCAATTTAAAAAAACAATGAATTAGAGGAGTTTTATACCTTGAAAATGACAGCAGAATGCAAATGTCTAGTCCCTTGCCTTTTGGTGTATTCAAGCTGTGAAATAAACAAATAATTGAATTATATTTGGATTGAATCACATTTTTAGAGAAATATAGGTTATCACAGGATGAGAAAAAGATGACAAAATTTATATCACTATATGAAATCCTGCTTATATTTTTAACACCAACATAAATTTAGTTTTGTGTAAACAACTTCACAATTACAAATATCTATTATTATATCAAAGAATTAACTGAATTCTATAACGATCAAACAATATGTACATATTAATATCAAACCTAGTTAAACAGATATACACAGTGAGCACATTTGACTCAAAACTCATAATCAATCAAGCCCACCAAGACAAGGAATCAAGTGAATGTTTCCTGAAACCCCAAAGAAAACCAATAGAGGTGATAAAATAATTGCCAATTTCTATTTTGACCCCAAAAAAAAAAAAAAAAAAGTCTGTTGACAAAAAACTAAAAGAAAGAAAGTCTCTTGACAAAAAATCTCCCAGCCAACAAATTCTTCATATGGAAGAAATACTTGGGAACGGAAGGTATAGTGCTACCACCCTTCTCTTTCTTTTTCTCTTTCTCACTCACACAAACACATATATTCTATTGTTCCAAACAACCAATGCTCTAATAATAAGAATGAAACAGGGAGCACGGAAGGCTGTATGAGTGAGAGTATAAGTAAAGAAAGAGCTGAAGCTGCGAAGAATGATGCAGAACTACCACTCTTCAATTTAAAAAGAGTTTTAGCTGCAACAAACAACTTCAATGTAGCGAATAAACTGGGAGAGGGAGGATTTGACCCTGCTTTATAAGGTGACACTTTCTAAACTGCTTGATAAATACTAATGTACAGTTTATCCAATATATGCTAACTTGGACAGGCCAAAGACATAACAGATTTAGGTTCCTTAAAGGAGGCAGCACAAATATTCATTCCAGGTACATTGTAGCATGATTTCTGTTTTCTCAGCCTCTCTAATTCTAAAAACCAAAAACTTCAATATATAACTTTAATTTTCTGTAAGTGTTGATCTAGATTTACATTCCCTTTGTCCTGACAACTCAATCGAACATCTCAATCAAAAGTCACCCTAAACAATCAAAATCACAAAACCACTCTCTCACTCAGGATTGAATCGTTACACAGACTGTGATCTACATAAGCCTGCGGCAATCCTAATATCTAGGATATTATGTTCAATTGTAATTTTAAAGGACAAACCATACACATTCAAGCAAGAACTCTACAGCATGCCTGCTCAATCAGGCCATACAATTTTCAGAATTTATGTACCAAGCATATCGAACTGAGAAAGTAAACCATATGTTTCTCCAGACACCATATGCTGGAGAGTCAATCTAAGAAGGGAAGATGACACTTTATCAGCATGGTTGCATTTTGTCAAAACCTGATTAATCTTCACTTCTTTTTTCCTTGTGTTTTATCATTAATTTTTTTCTCCATATTTAGAATACAACAACCAACAGCAGAACAAAAAAGAAAATTTTTTCAATAAAAAAAAGCATGCTTAGTCTTTGCTTTCCAGTGTTTTATCAGCAACCAAAACAGAAATTGAGAATGATTTCCATTTCTAAGATTTCTCCAAGAGAGCAAAGTCATTGAATCGACAATTGATTAAAAAAATTAATAATAACAATGATGGAAATACCTGAGCTAATCTGTGAGATTCAATCCCCTTCCTGATAGAACCCAATATGTTGTGAAATATAAATACCTCAGCTCCTCTTATATAGCATTATGGATTACTCAAGAACCTGAAATCAAAGTAACCAAATAAATGAACCCAAATTCGTAAAAAATAAATAAATAAAGCATTAGGGATTACCCCAAAACCTGAAATCAAAGTAACCAAATAAATGAACCCAAATTCGTAAAAAATAAATAAATAATACCCTAAAGATAGAACACGGCTCAAACAATATGCATATATTAATATCAAGCCTAGTTAAACAGATATACACAGTGAGCACATTTGACTCAAAACTCATAATCAATCAAGCCCACCAAGTCAAGGAATCAAGTGAAATGTTTCCTGAGAACCCCAAAGAAAAACAATAGAGGTTAAGATAAAATAATTGCCAATTTCTATTTTGACCCAAAAAAAAAGTCTCTTGACAAAAAACTAAAAGAAAGAAAGTCTCTTGACAAAAAATCTCCCATCCAACAAATTCTTCATATGGAAGAAATACTTGGGAATGGAAGGTATAGTGCTACCACCCTTCTCTTTCTTTTTCTCTTTCTCAATCACACAAACACATATATTCTATTGTTCCAAACAACCAATGCTCTAATAATAAGAATGAAACAGGGAGCACGGAAGGCTGTATGAGTGAGAGTATAAGTAAAGAAAGAGCTGAAGCTGCGAAGAATGATGCAGAACTACCACTCTTCAATTTAAAAAGAGTTTTAGCTGCAACAAACAACTTCAATGTAGTGAATAAACTGGGAGAGGGAGGATTTGGCCCTGTTTTATAAGGTGACACTTTTTAAACTGCTTGATAAATACTAATGTACAGTTTATCTAATATATGCTAACTTGGACAGGCCAAAGACATAACAGATTTAGTTTCCTTAAAGGAGGCAGCACAAATATTCATTCCAGGTATATTGTAGCATGATTTCTGTATTCTCAGCCTTTCTAATTCTAAAAACCAAAAACTTCAATATATAACTTTAATTTTCTATAAGTGTTGATCTAAATTTACATTCCCTTTGTCCTGACAACTCAATCAAACATCTCAATCAAAAGTCACCCTAAACAATCAAAATCACAAAACCACTCTCTCACTCAGGATTGAATCGTTGCACAGACTGTGATCTACATAAGCCTGCGGCAATCCTAATATCTAGGATATTATGTTCAATTGTAATTTTAAAGGACAAACCATACACATTCAAGCAAGAACTCTACAGCATGCCTGCTCAATCAGGCCATACAATTTTCAGAACTTATGTACCAAGCATATCGAACTGAGAAAGTAAACTATATGTTTCCCTAGACACCATATGCTGGAGAGTCAATCTAAGAAGGGAAGATGGCACTTTATCAGCATGGTTGCTAGTTAATCATTCCTAATTTCTATTTTGTCAAAACCTGATTAATCTTCACTTCTTTTTTGCTTGTGTTTTATCATTAATTTTTTTCTCCATATTTAGAATACAACAACCAACAGCAGATAAAAAAAGAAATTTTTTTCAATAAAAAAAAGCATGCTTAGTCTTTGCTTTCCAATGTTTTATCCAAAAACCTGAAATCAAAGTAACCAAATAAATGAACCCAAATTCGTAAAAAATAAATAAATAAAGCATTAGAGATTACCCAAGAACCTGAAATCAAAATAACCACATAAATGAACCCAATTTCGTAAAAAATAAATAAATAATACCCTAAAGATAGAACATGACTCATACCCACGCTCTACAAAGGACGAAAAATCTCCCAGCCAACAATCAAATTCATGAAATGAAGACCAAAAGATCTGTTAAAAAGTTGACGGGATGCATACCTGAAGACAAAGGATGCAAATATTCGCAAGCAAGAAAGATGGAAGTCTGAGTCGAAGGCTGTAGAAAGGATGAGAAATCTCCCGGCCCCAAATCTGTGAGACGAAGACTAAAAGTGCGGCTGGATTTGCAGCGCACCTCCCAAACAAAAATCGACCGCCACCCACGCATGTCTAACAATGAATGCAGATCTTCCATGGCTGCCCTCCAACCAGCTGGTTCGAAACGGACTGAAAATAGAGACTTCTCTGAGCGGACGAAACCCTCTCAACGAAGGGGAAGGGGCAAAAACGGGAACAAAAGAAGCTGTTTAGTCGAGGGCAGTTTCGTCAATTTACTGTTATGAAGAAAAAACAAAACGGAAACAACAGCAAAATGAGGGGCATTTCCGTCATTATACTGTGCTAGCTACACTGTTTCGTTCCATTATAAGATTATCTCTACTTATTATATAGGTCTAAAAACCATTTAACCACTATTGAATTAAGTATAAATGAAATTTTTGCATGCTGAATGTTTGGAAATACTATTAAATTGTCATATTTACAGGTGAATTTTTTTAGGAAATGTCCGTTTTTCAAGGGAGGTTCTGCCCGTTTTTCAACAGAAATGTCAAGCCCTTAAGTAATTTTTACTCCAAATAAGGGCAAAAGAGTCATATGCTCCTACTACATAAGAGAATTAAAAGCCTAAACATTATATTTACATCCTTTTTTTCAATTTTTCTTCAATATATCCAACCATGATTATTTTACCTCTCTTCAACTTTTCCTTTAGATAAACACAGAATTTAAAATATGTTTACTTTGTGTTACTTCAATTGGAAAACCATCTACAGCTTGCTCATTAGTTCTCTTAATTTTGTTACTTTGTGTTTCCTAGATTGGAAAACCATTTATAACTTTCTTATTAAATTGTTAAATTATATTATTTCTGTTTATACATAATTAGATGTTTATGATTATTGTCCTAACTCAATTTTCCCCATTCATCAACATTAACATTTACTATTTTCCTACTTTTTTATAATAGGGTCAAGACCTCCATCAAAGAGAAGAAAAATCATGAAGAAATTGCAAAACAAAACTCGCCCAATTAAACAGCATGCTGCTCAAAATTATCCAAATTTTGCTATTTTGATGGCTACTTCCCACTATTAACATCTCAATGTATATACAAACAAGTCTACTATTTTAACATAACAAGTAGCCTGTAAAATATGTTATTACTTCCTTTTTTGCAACTTATACTCCCTTAGTTAAACATAATACTACAAGTTAAATCTTATTGTATATATAAACAATCTTACTTTGTCTACGTAATTTCAAAACCCACAGCATCGCGCGGGTTTTTCTACTAGTAAACACTATATGGCAATTGCCCATAAAAATCATTCAACTTTAAAAAAAATAATAAATAAAAATTTATACTTGCCATTGGGAATCATTTCAACATTGCCGTGTCTTGTCTGTTGACGTGTCCGCGTGTCCAAGTGTCCGACACTTCAAATTTTTAAAGTGTCCGTGCATCATGGGTCTTTTACCCCTCAAAAAATAAATTTATAGATGATATGTAACCAGTAACTACATGACTCCTCACGTGCAAAATTACAATATGCTGAATTTTCTTATTCACCTGATCTGTCTCTTCACAGTCACAACAAATTTGTACACTATACCATAGTGGAAAGAAATGGGCGTTAACTCAAACACCACAAAACACTATATTTTCGTTGTTAATCACTTTCAGGTATCATCTTTGTCAAGAATCACTTAGAAATTCCATTTCGGAGAGGAATGAACAGCACTTTGCCGGGGTCTGACGGGCTGCTCTGAGTTGCGCTTCTTCATGATTGAGGAGACAGTTGGGCTGTAGTAGTCATTGCTCCTTTGAGAAGTTGCCCCTTGTGAATGCATCTTCCTTCCATGGATAAAGCTCCTTTGCTTTTCTAGCAATGCCCTGCGAGCCACTGGATTACTTTGCGCGGCTCCCCATCTATTATAATTCACACAACTTTGGCTCCTTCCCACTTGTTGAAACTTTCCCTCTGCAGGACTAGTATAATTTCGACTCTCAGCAGTTTCTGCGGAGTACATAGTCTCTCCTTCACTGCTATACCCATTCTGCATATCTGAAACTTCTAGTGGGAATGAACTAGACTGAACCTCACTTTGGGCCCCATTTACAGAACCTGTTGAGGCAATTTCAGCATCAGCGTCAGGACTGGTTGGTCCTCTGTTCTTAATTTGGTGTTCTTCTCTTATTGGGCTTCGCGGTGGAGGCACCTTGACAAAATTCTCATCAGAATTCGGTGGTAACTTTTTGGTCGGCTGTGGCAGAACTGCTGGTTTTGCAACCCTTGGGGGAAAATTAATGTCCAATAGCTGAATCGGGGAACCTTCTTTTCTCCTAATAGGAATAGCTGTTAACTTGGGTGATTCATAGATTTCTGGAGTAGGAATGCCCTGTACATGGGCAGCATGAGGATCACTTGTTAGGGCCTCTTCTTCAACAGTGTTTGCTGCAGCAGAGCAGCTTGGTCTAGGCTGGTCCCTTGTTTTTGAGACTGTGTTTGATGAAGAAGTTGTTCCATCATTATCAGCTTCAGTTGACTTAAAAACCCGCCGCTGTGTGAAGGAAGCACAAGAGTGCTCACTTTTCTGGCCAGAAGACATTAATCGAATGAGTGGTAGCTTAGGCTTGTTAAGATCATCAAGGCTACCTTCCCAGTGCTGATTTAACCAATCACAAATTATTGGAATGGGGATACCAAATTGCATAGGAAGATCCTTCTTCCATGATGACGTTGATGATGACGAAGTTGATGAGGATTTGGTGTTTGGCGATGTTGCTAATTTCATAGGATCACATATCATAAATGCAAGATTTCCTTGCGCATCAAATCCAGCTGAACCAGGGCTCCACATCACTCCATCAGTCGACAATTTTATGAGATTGTCAGTGGCTATCACTACCTTACCTTCGCCTACTGTTAATTCCTTTTTCTCTGTGTAGCCTAGAAGGTAAACTACACTGCCCAGATCCAGGGTTGGTTTAGAGCAGGTCTTCAAGTGGTGAGGGTGGCAATGGGCATTTGAATCTCCATCCACCGCATCCAAACCTACTATTGTAAGATCTAAAATGGAGCTGGTGATGAAAAATCTGCAATTCAATGAAAGAATGAGAAAAACTTTACATGCCTATTATGCAAAGGCTACCAGAAACCATGATACATTGATGCTTTTTGAGAAGAATGTCACCAAATTTTCCTTTCCCCATTAGTCTACAAGTATAAAACAGCAAGTATATCAGATTCAACAGAATTTGTGTTCAATAATTACATATATTAAAATGGAAATCGTGATCATGATGCTAGGTACTCCAATTTTCCATTACCATTCTTTCCTTATTAACTTATTTGATTGTGTCACAAAACCATCAATGCGCAGAGGCAATCCACGAGAAAACAACATAATTACAAGTGAATTGTACAAATAAGCCTTAGGAACCCAACTTGAGGGTTTAAAAAAAAAAAATAATTCTATGACCTAGGGAAGGACTGGCCAAATCAGTTCTAGAGAGTTTGTGAAAGCAATTTCAAAAATTTTCCTTTAACTTTTTCAGAGAAAATGACCAATATTTGCCAACGTCAAACTAAACTACCAAGAACTTTCTTCCATTTTCTCGTCACTGGCTATTGCCTCCAAATTCTTGCCCTTTCTATCTCTGCCAAGCCATGCCTTCCCTCCACCATACTACTTTTATTTCATCTAATATACTGCATTATCACTACTCCCAACTCCCCAGTCGACATCCCCTACATTAAAGACTTCCACATTCAACTATTACTAATTTGAATAGAATAGTTATTAGATGACACTTTGTTCTCCTAATCAATAGTTCACTTGTGGGAATGTATGAATACGATCCACTCAGATCCAACATCTTCACAATCACCAAAAGTTGGACACAAGTCAATTAAATTACTTAGCAGCACAGCTGCACTCATAAATTAATTCCCAAATACCATTTCACATTAGAACTTTTGACCAAATCAAATCTCACCAATACAAACACAGAGGACACAACCAACTATTCAATAAACACTAATCACTTCTATTGATAGATAAGAAAATGGTAGAAACATCATAATCAAACTACTCAAACTTTCAATTTATATCATATGGGACCCACGAAAATTAAGTAAATAAAGCCCACCTAATGTAAAACTAATACATTGCAGAAGACTTAGCAGGTTGGTTTTCCACTGTTCCAAAAACAAATCAGCACAAAACCCAGTATTCACTTTCATTGAACTTCCCATGAACTAAGAAAAATACAAAATTTATTTATAAAAGAAAAAGAAAATCAAAGCTAATACCTTTGGGGAACGAGAGTTGCAGCGACACCGTTTTGCAGCCGGATCTCGGAGCTCTCCGCAGCTGCCACGGACGGAAGGTTGACGTGGGTGGTCAATAGGAGGCTTCTGTGGATCAGGAATCCGGTACCGGAGATCCCATTTCCGGGGCCGAAAATTCTGGCCATGGCCGGAGCCTTGCCGGAGAAAATGGCGGCCTTCATTTTCTCAGACTTGCTCACTCCTTTGCAGAAGCACCATGACTCTCTCAGACCACCCATTTCAATGGCGGGTTGAGAAAGTTGGAGGATTTGACTGAATGGGTTTTGTTTATTTGGTTAAAAAGCTTAAAACTTTGGATCTATGGCTTGCTCGTGTGGCAATGTGATTCGGCTTGGCTTGTAGTTTTATACATGGGTTTGCATTCTTCTCTGCTATGATAATGAAGAACAGGAAAAGAGAGAGGGAGAGAGAGAGAGGGACGAGACAGACGTGAAATGAGTAAAGGGTGTTTGGGTTAAATCTTGTGAGCTGGAATTTTGGTCCAAAGAAAAGGCAAATTTTATTGTCACTCCATTCTACTCCATTAATATATATATATATATATATATAAAACAAGTTTGTTCTAACATGAAATGAAATGACTAATAATATTTAGTGACTTAATTATTATGCCCCACCCCACCCTGCATTACATAATATGAATATATATAAATAAAAAAACAACTTGTACTTAAAATGGTTCCTGTGTTTTATCTCATCGATCAATTTAATCCTTATGTTATCGATTTGATCAATTTAATCCCTCTGTTTGTATATGTTAGTAAATGCAATCCTTTTCGTCAAAATTTTGTTAAAACTAAAAAAAAAAAAAATTAAAAACTTCAATTAATTATTCAATGAAGCATAATATGAATACCGTTTTGCAGCCCAATTTCTGACATCTTACTTCTCTAAAGAGGAAGGTAGTAATAGTTAAAGGACTAAAAATGGAGGGGACCAAGTTGGGGGATAAGTCTTGGCTTTTACAGGTGCTATTATGGAAATGGAATATTCATGTGAAGATCATTAAGTCTCTTACATCCTTTATATCTTTTTCAATAATTATGTGTACCAGCTTGAAAAAGTTTGTTGATTTCAATTTTTAAATACTAATCAAACATGTATTTGGAGTTTTTTTTATTTAAAAAAATTATATAAATAATCTCCTTTATTTGTACTTTCAAAGTGATTTTGACATTATATAATATTCCATATGAGTTCATAGTCAAGGAGTAATGTTCCCCCATACACAAAATGATAGGTCCACCTCAATGTGAGAGGTCGAATTACTCAGTAACTTCTCATATCATACAGTATTTGATGGGGACTTATCATTGCTTAATAAGATCTTCAATAATTTGTTCAAGAGTTATAGATAACTCTGTCATCCTTCTTCCTCTGATCATTGATTTATGGATAAACACGATAGGTAAAGAAAAAATAAATTATTTTGGCAAATAAAGCTAGGCTATGTTTCACCTTGCCTGGTTGCTTTGTCCTTTCCGATCGAGTAGATCAAATACGAACATGGGTTCATGATGAGGAGCAAAAGAAAAAGAACAAAGAAAATCAACTTTGGCCTTTATTCTTCTTTAGTGATGAAGTATTCTCTCTCAGAAATCTTTTCCCTGCATCCAGTCTCACATACACGAAGGTGGATACTAGGACCACATGATGCACTGAGACCACATGATGCACTGACCTCAGTGCATCCTGTGGTTCAGAGCCCCAGTCATGCATCCCACAGATGCAGGAAGACCTCTTTATGTGCAACTGGATGCAGGAGAAACACCTCTGGCCTCTTTAGGTACATATATGGGCCACCATGACAGAACACAAAGAATCTCCCAACATACATTTTTGTTGACATTCAGAGAGAGAGAGAGAGAGAGAGAGAGAGAGAGAGAGAGCGTCCCACTTGATAAAAGCCTGTATACTTGTAGCAAAAAGAACAAAGGATACAAATTTCTTCTGAGACATAAACAGGAAATGAT
Source organism: Prunus dulcis (assembly GCF_902201215.1). NCBI lineage: Eukaryota > Viridiplantae > Streptophyta > Magnoliopsida > Rosales > Rosaceae > Prunus > Prunus dulcis. Next base: position 16,631,504 of record NC_047657.1, on the reverse strand, counting down.
TAACTATAACATGTACACTTTCCAAAGTTCTTTCTATTTCCCACAATTCAATAAGCCAAAAGGCTTAATGTTTGTTGTTAAAGTTAAGAACTCCAAAGGGGTTCATTGCTTCACCTAGTAAAACCTTCCCAATTTTCCCATCAGGTGGAAGCAATGAACTGTTATGAAGTCTTCCACCATACCACTGCTAGAATGAGCGGAGTTCAATGGATTCTGCATTTAATTAGGTCTTTTCTTTGTATCGAAACACCGAGGCAGAACACTGTGTGCAGAATCAATCACAACCACCCACATCGACCCCTTTCTGCTTCAAAAACTCCTTGGCCTCAGCTACATCCTACAGGAGATAAAAACGATTAGAAAAAGAGTTTAAAACATGGCTTTTCTCATTAACTTTAAAAAAAAAGATAGTGGTCTAATCACAAAGGCCGGTGATGGAAGCTCAGGACGGATCCATTTTATGCGTAAGTCTCAAACTCAAAACATATATAAAAGAAATTTCATTATAAAAAAAACATATATAAAAGAAATCGGTGAGAGATGTGTGTAACAGAGCTTAACAAAAGCATGATTTAGCAATCTAAACTGAACAGAAAATAAATAGAAAAGTAAACTACCTGCTGCAACAATATTGCTTCTTGAGGACAAGTTGGAAATTGCATCAGACCAACTCCAACCATTAGGAGCCCATAGCATCCTAGAGACACAATGAAATATATTGGTAGCTGGGAAGAAGGTAGAAAAAGGGCATAGTAAGCATCATATAACATGAATAAGTGAAAGGTGTTGACATAAACCAACCAAAATACAAATAACTCACCAACCAAGTATGACTACGTGGGATAATTGATGTCTGTAAGAGACCAATCCACAAGGCAGAGATGGCCACCAACAACGTCATAATTTTCACAATATGCTTCATTGACTTATATTGAAGAGTTCCCACTCCTCTGTAAGTTAAAAATAACATAAGTGAAAAGAAAAAAAAGCACCACAGGTGGACCACTATCATATCTTGCTTGATAACATAAAATGTCTTTCAAGTGTGCTAAAGCAACAAAAGAATTGTGACCAAGAACACAAGGCAATGCATGTCTGCAGTGGATTTCATACGTGCATCCATGGTGAAACAAGTATCTTAAATATGCAAGCAACACCGCAAAAAAAGAAAATAAAGAATGCAGCAGAATAATACACAGCACACACAATCAATTCAACAGCAAGTGTAACCAGTTCAACTGTACTCATAAATTCAGAACAAAAAGAAAAGGCTAACATGACCCGTTTGTGCAGGTATTTTCTACCCATGAATGCTAAAAAAACATACAGCCCTTACTTCCCACTTATTTTTTTTTTTCCGGCTGTCCATTTGTCCTTCCCTTCCCCTAAACTCCAACCCAATCACCACCCTTGGAGGTTTGACTACCTACTTGACTAGTAGGCAACCCAGTGACCTAAGTATTAATAAAGGGGGAGAGGTACGGCTGTGCTATAAGAGCCGGAGGTCCCTCACTCTAAATTAAAGTATGAGAACAGTTCAATCATTATCCTGCTCAAGCCAGGACAAGATGGGAGAAAACAGATGAATCTGCATTTGCACTGTAAAAATGTAAACTTTGTGCAATCGTTGATCTATAGCTGCCATCAGAAGGGATAGATCATATTATCCTTTTCACTGTTCCAGTGCATGTAAAAGGTAACCTGGAACTCAAAGCCCTTGCGCAATTTCCCAACATCATCTGGTAGACTTGGCAATTTCAATTAAAGTTGCCAGCTTTTTAAATCTAAAAACTCATTAGTCATTACAATATTACATGACAGGAACAACTGTCCTATATCAAAGAATCGCAGATCATACTGCATCTAATTAAACCTTAAAGCCAACTAACTCATTCAACCATGCTTGTCCAGGAATTCTCTACCCATGAATGCTGAAAACATAAAGCCCTGACCTCCCATTTCTTTTCTTAACGCAGTCCAGTAGCCCCTCCCCTTCCCCTAAACACCTCCCTCATTCCCACCCTTGGGGGTTTGACAACCTAATCTGCTACTAGTCAACCCAATGACCTAGAAATTAACAAATGGGGAAAGGTGCCGTTGTGATATAAGAGACGGTGGTCACTCACTCCCTCACTGCTCTCACTCAACCACATGATTAAATTTAGGTGTGAGAACCTTCAATCAATGCCCTGCTCACAACAGGACGAGATGAAGAGAGAACAGAAGAATTTATTCTACATCAGCACTGTAAAATTGTAAACTTCGTGCAAAAGTTGCTGATTAGCTGCCATCAGAAGGGATAGATCATATTATCCATCTCATTTGTTCCAGTGCATGTAATGGTAATCCGGAACTCAAAGCCCTTGCGCTTTCCCATCATCATCTGGCAGAGTGGCATTTCAATTAAAGTTGACCACTTTTTAAATCAAAAACTCATTGCAAATGCAATAAAAATCAAGAGCAAACCCTAATGCAAACATGTGTGTCAAGCCATGGATCATATGAGATCCCAAACAAAAAGCAAGTGTATCTATAGTGCACCAAATTCCAATAAGAGATCCCTCTAATTCCCCAAAACAAATGCATAATCATTTTACCTCACAAACAGACAGACAGATATTTAACCTCACAACTCTACTCAACTTGAAAGAAAGCAAGGATTTTTAGCAAAAATATTAAGTCTTTCGAGATGGGTAGAGAGAGTTACCGTGAATTTCCTGGCGGAGAAGAAGAAGATCGAAGGAGATGAAAGTGTTCGTTAGGGTAGGCGGGCAGAAAAGAAAATTCAGTGGGGTAAATGGAAGCCAAAGGGGCAAGCTTGAGAATATCAAATAATTAACTTTTCGGTAAAGAAGAAAACAATTTGTTTTATTTCTAGTTTGACCCCGCTCACTCAATAAAATCCCACAATCTGCCCCATAAACCCCATTTGTCATTGAGAAGAAGTAGACCCAACCCAATTGGATTTGGGCATATATCAGTTTCTTCTCCGATCCAGTATCTGTGAAAATTTCAATGGCGGCGACCAGCGGCGATGTGGAGGCTGGCTTCGCCAAGCTTCAAGGCGAAGACTTTGAGTACTACATGCAGACCTACTCCATAATCCTGGGCCGGAATTCCAAGAAATCAACGGTGGACGTCGACCTCTCGAGCCTCGGCGGCGGCATGAACATTTCGCGCCACCACGCGCGAATCTTCTACGATTTCACACGGCGCCGTTTCGCGCTCGAGGTCCTCGGCAAGAACGGCTGCCTCGTCGAGGGCGTGCTCCACCTTCCCGGAAACGCGCCGGTCAAGCTCGACTCGCAAGACCTTCTTCAGATCGGCGACAAGGAGTTCTATTTTCTGTTGCCGGTGAGGAGTATTCTCGGTGGGCCTGTGGGCCCCAGGCATTACGCCGCCTCGGTGGCGGTGCCGAGCCCCGTGGGCCCGGCTCATTACGGGTACCATTCGGGTTCGGGGACCGGGCCGATTGTGAAGAAGGGGAGGGGGAGGGAGTTTTATGAGGAGGAGTATGAGGAAGAGGAGGATGTTGGTGGTGGTGGTGGCGGTGGTGGGAGTGGGAGTGGGAAGAAGATGAGGAGAGAAGGGTATGAGGGTTTTGCCTATGGTGGTGGGTCGGGTTCTGGGTCAGGCAAGGCCGGAGCATTGGGTTAGTGTTTTTTTTTCCTTTCTGTTCTTGCTTCTTTCTCTTGCCTAGAGTTTGATAAATCGATGGACTTATTGTGGATATAGCAATTGGAATGTGAAGTCGTGTTTTTTGAATCATATGAATCATGATATTGTCAAGCGTTTTCCATCACATGTTAAGTTCAGTCTTTGACTTCGGCCAATTTCTGCTTGAATTTCTGTGAATTATTGGCGTTTTTGTAAATTGGGGTTTTGAGTTGCATTGTTCTGTTTGTTTCACAGTCTGTAGGAGATTGTTTCAGAAACTTTTGAACTTGTTCTCGATGGGGAACAACACTCGTCCTAGATGCTATGCTATTGCATTTTGAATTTTGTGGCACTACTGCTTTCAGTTTTTTCCTTCCTGGTTCTGCTCTCTGATTTCATTGTGTTCCTTATCGGAATAGTTTTTGTCTTCATCATTTTTGTGGTTTATGTTTACCTCTAATGGTTGTGAACTAGTGTTTTTTCGGTTTCTTCAGAGGAACCAGGGCAAACCATAGATTCAAAGCCATTTCTTTAGCTCCAGCTCCACCTATGACTGTAGATTCTTTGGCCGTCTTTCTGATATTATTGCTTGTGTTTTTTTTCTAGGTTGTTCTATGTGTCCATGAATACTAGGATTGCATGAACACTAGTTATAGGATTGATCTGTTTGATGTTGAACCGTGGTGACACTGAAAATATATATTTCCTCCCTGATTTTGAGCACTTGCATTGACAATTCTTCTCTTCTCCCTTTTAAAAGTTTTAATCATAAACAGTACATGCATGTTTATTTGGAACTATAAAGTGTAATTATTGTTATGTTCTTTCTTTGACATAATTTTATCTTTAATCTCTGCAGAGAAGAAGGGAGATGGAAGATCAAGGGTTGATCGAGACACTGATAATCAGCAACTTCTGCATTTGGAGGAAAAGGATGTTGTGTCATCTGTTGCTACAGTGCTCTCTGATCTTTGTGGTCCTGGAGAATGGATGCCTATGGAGAAACTTCATACTGAGGTTAGTCTTGACATATTCTGATGAACAAAATATTTAACACTTCTTATTTAGTTTCTAATCTTCAACTATACTCTTCCCTTACCGAAAGCAACTGCATTGATCTTTCTTTTATTTAATGATTTTGTATGTAGAATGCATCTGAGTACAAATTACACTTGTTTCCCAATGGCCATTGACTGGCAGTTTTTAGGCTTTTGCTTTGCATGTATATATCTGTGTGCCGAATTCTGGTTTTGTCATGCGAATTCTATGAGGTTTAAACCCTGGATTTCTGCCTTACTCCCATGTCACTCGTGTTCAGTTGGTCGAGCAGTATAGCAGCATTTGGCATCACACTCGAGTGCGGCGGTATCTCACTTCTGAGGACTGGCCTGGCCCTGAGTCAAAAGGGAAACCATGGTACGGCTTGCTTATGTTGCTAAGAAAATACCCAGAACACTTTGTCATCAACACAAGGTCCAAGGGCCGTGTAACGCTGGAATTTGTTTCTCTTGTCTCTCTGCTTTCATAAAATTGTAAGACATCACAGGGAGGTTCTTTGATGCTGATCTGTTACAATGTAGTTTACAATTGTGGTGAGTTGTGGAGTAGCAATATGAGCTCTAGACCCCAGCTTGGGTAGATGTAAAACGATTAGCAATGATATTGGCTAATGGCTTTTTTGTACATGATGGTAACGATACTTTTTTTATCCCTGGAACAAGTTTGTTTTTTCTTTCCATTGATGTCTACAGAATGCAACATCAACCCTAAACGGTTTTCTTTTTATTTTGTTTTCTTCTTTTTCTTTTTTGTGTGGAAATTTTCATAACCACAAATTTGCTTGAATGTATGTATAGTACAGGGAATCAAATTTGCAAAGCTAATCTCATTGAAGGATTTGCCCAAAAATCCTTCGACATCATTTATAAAGAATATAAGCATCACCTTGGACGAGCCAAGAGTTGCAAGAACATTCGTGCTATCAGACTTTATAGAGTTGGTTGAACAAATAGAGGGCACCACAGTAGAGAATGCAGCACTTGGCCAAGAAATGAGGAATTTTGATTAATGTTTGATTTTAAATTTGATTCCAAAAGTCAATAATCAACTTGCATATTTCTATCTGACTTTTTGACATTTAAAAAGACCTCACCAGTACATGCGAGTAGAAACTGCAAATTCATCCCTAAAACGGGTGATTAACAGTGAAACAGAAAGGCAATTAAAACTAAGCATGCCCCAGAAATGTTATTATTGACATATATAAGAATTCGACATACATCTAAGTAACAAAATTTCAGGACTCTTCTTTGCTAAGGTTACCAAGTGCTGCCCTCTGTGCATACATCTGTTTTTCACGAGCCTGCTTTGCAGCAAGGGCTTCCTCATCGAGTACTTTGATAGGAGACCAGTCAGGCATTTTCAGCCAACCAGCATTCTTACCGTCATTACTCCCAAGCATAGATTCTTTATAGCTCTTTAAGACAGGTCTTAGTTTAATTGTAGCATAATCCACTGTTGTCCCAACAACAGAAAAGATGATTGAGTAGCGGACGGCACCAATTCGACCACCTGCATGCCAATGAGCAAAACAATTTAACAACATTGTGTCAGGAGGCAGGATTTCAAAGTAGTGTGAACAGTTAAGGAGACAATTAACATATAACCCCTTTTCTAATAGCAACCACAATTTTACGGACGCAACTTGTGTGCCAAGAAGCTTGTGTTGATGGCTCCAGGTGGTTTGGGGACTCCGGGGGTTAGTTGAGTTGAGCACAAGCTCGCATATCCAGATCTTATGAACGTATTTTAGGGTTTAAAAGAGGTCTAAGGCCTTGCGAGGGAAAATTTGGGAGTCAGAACTACCGCGACTGTAGAGTATGTGCTCTATCAATAGAGATGGCCCAATCAGTAAAGAAACATGTCTCTCAACTAGTGATGTCCTGCTCAAAGCTGGCAATGGATGGATCATTTCTACTCCAGCAACTAAGTCCCAGCTAAGCTATATCTCAACTTCACTGGAATCAGGAAACTCCCCAGTTCCTCTAAGCAAGACTACATAACTTAGAGCTCAGCAATTGAGCTCACATTTCTTACTAGAATCCAAAAAATTAAATTCGTGATTCTTTTACAGGACAAAGAACGCATTCCTAATAGCCAAAACATATTACTGCCCTCCCAGATTAGCTGGGGTTAGATCAGATAGACAGTACAAACCACTGCAAATGAATGACACAAGTCCAAGCTACTAGTCTAGAGGTTGGAAGGCAAGGTAATTTCAGTCATTAACTATCACACATTGTTCCAATCCCATACATGAAAGTTCACACAAGCTGATCACCGCAAAGTAGACCCCATTTCTCACATTAGTTTCCAAACACACACACACGAGAGAGAGAGAGAGAGAGAGAGAGAGAGAGAGAGAGAGAGAGAGAGAGAGAGAGATTGAAGGAATCTAACCCTGAAGACGCCCAAGAATGGCACCAGTACCAAAGCCAGCAATTGCAGAGTTTACCAGATCATCCGGTCCAGTTTTTCGAGTTACACTCACATATTCCCGAGCCCCTGCCAAGTCAAACAAACCCATTACAATTCCACAGCTCCTTTCCATATGACACGCCCAATTTGGCATTTTCACACAACATTAACCAATCAAATCAAATGGGTACATAAAGCTGAAGCTGGAGATTGAAATTCGAACAGAAAGCAATGAAATTTACCGCAATAACAAGCAGTGACAATGGCGAAATTAGCAGCATAAGTTGCACAACTGGTTGGAAGACCCACAACTTTTCGATGGTTGGCGACCAAACCAGCTCCTCCACCAACAATCCCAGCGAGGAGAGTGGGAAAGACGATGCGCTCCTTCCAAGACGAAGATGGAGGCTCTGCTTCTATAGCTTTGGGATCATCTGAAGCCATGATTATTATGAAAGCTATGAAATTGCTTTTGCTTTTTTTCAGCTTCGCCTGAGTTCACTTCAGTCTTCAACGCGAAAAATTCTGAGTCGTTTTGTTAAGGGAGGCGGTGTTGCGGTGCAGACTTCAGGCCATGGGGTCGAATCCGGTTGCCCCACAAACGGGTCGGTTTCTGGGTCGGAATTTCAGATTGTATCCATATTGTCAAATTGGACTTGTTAATCTCCTATTTTTGCTTACCGGCCCAAGAAGATGAGTACTCTTCTTTTTCTTACTGGCCAAAAAGAATAAATTCTCTTGTTTTCAAAAATATAATTAATAATCAAGAGGGTTAATAATTTTTGTGGTCGAACCGGATTAGCCGGTCTACGTATAGTCAGACCACCGATAACATGTTAGTACGTTTTTGTTATTGACATGTTATCTGACAATAATATCGACACGTTTTCAATACAATATCGACAAACATCTTGTAAGAGGAGTTGATGAAAAATCTTTCTCGTTTTGAAATTACTTTTTTAATCATCACTTAAAAAGCCACCTAACTAAAATCAACCACATTTTTGTTAAAGAAAACTTCAGCAAAATATGAACTTAAAGAACTTAAATGGGCTTATTTAAGAAAAGAAACACGAAGAAAAAAATGAGTTAACATTTCTTATTCATGTGCTTTCACCAATGTGACCTACAGAAGAAGTATTGCTAAATTTCGGGCCACAGGGTCACTGCTATGTGATAGCAGTATCTCAATCAAATTTAGCATGTGATCACATTGATCAGCTAATAAGAAATCAAAAATAAATTAATCTACAGATGATATGGATCTTCTTGAAATAAGTTTCTCAAGCATTAACAACTTAAAAGAGGTTGCAAATTTCCAATGGAAAAATAGAATTATCGCTTTGTATGGGTTTATTTGACCACTAGCGATTAGCGACTAATGATGGTTCTAATCTGAGACTAATTATTGGGAGCATTTGCCTATCAAGAGACAATAAAATGTACCATTTGCCCTAATGTGGGCCTTTATACACTAAAAAATGGAGGCCTATCAGCTAGCACTTAACTGCTAAGAAATAGAAAATTAAGCATTCTCCTTGAACCATTATCTTCAAGAGCCTAACATATCCTGCTCCATATCTTCTGAAGCCGAGAGACTGTCTACTTCTTCTTTGTCATCCCAGTCCCCATTTTCCAATGGAGTCTCAGACCTCTTGTGTGACTCTGCCCCGGGCCTTCTCCTGTGTTCTGCAATATTTTATGAAAGCAAACCATGAGAGAGTTAAACTACACAAAGCCTGAGGAACATTAGACAAGACAAGAGGAAAGACTACTTTTGTTGGTGATTGCATGACGAGTCATGGCCAAGAACTCATCCCACTTGAATTTCCTCAGTTCTTGCTTCTCCTCTTCAGAAAGCTCGAAATTTGGTTCCCTCCCACACATGAAAGCAGCCCTGAATCCAAATAAATAATACTAACAAAGTTATATATGTGCTATAATATAGCATTTTATACATAACGCTTACACCCTTTTCCCATTTGGCTTATCATGTTCGTGTTCATGTTTTTGCATATTGTGGGAGTGGCATGAACCACATCATATTGGCAAGGGCAGACACAATACAGTATAGACTTGCAGAACAAAATTCAGAAAAGAAAGAAAAGAAAAAAACTGATGGGAGAGTATAGGACACGGCTAACCATTAGAAGACAAAAGAAGATACTGATGAAAATTTAAGACACAGAACACTTAAGACGCCTAGCAGAAACGGGCTGGAATGAACATTTAGGATGGCATGTCCTATCTAATGGAGACCCTGTCTGAAGAATGTGGGCAGGAAAAACCAGTGAAGCAACAATGAAGACTAATATTGTTTCATTTGAAGGTGCAACAAAGAGTAGAACGTAGAAGAACCTATGTTCATACTGTGTGTAACAACATGATGACCAACCTTAATAAGGAGAATTCCCCAGGGAGACAAAAGAGAAGTGTAAATGGTTTGTGGTTCTCCAAATTATGTCGACTGGTATACGTTCTCTTTGAAGTGGAACGATCATTATCAACGGGCTATGCAAAACTGGAAGACCTTGTATATGCTACACATTCTTGCTATTCCTTATAGTGCTCATCCGATATAAATTGTTCATATTAGCAAAGATGCAGTTGTACCTGTCATACAAACGAGCAGCCTCTTCTTGTGAACCAACAGTGCCCAAGTGGATTTGTTTCTTGTCAACTTTTATAGCTGCTTGCCACTTCATATTTTTGAAATAGACACCTCTCATTAGACATGGTTCTTGGTTTTGGAAATGCTTTCTCCGATGTCGCTTTCTGCGTTTTATTGGTGGCCCTGCAAATAGCATATTAAGTATTAGAAAATATCAAATTGAAACACTAGCATAAACCTCCAAAACCAACATTGCACCTCAAGCCCTTTTTAAAGGATTAACTTACATATTAATTGTAGTATTTCTATTATCAATAATATGTTGTGTGCAGGAGTCCTAGGTAAATACAAGATTCTTTGTATTTATATATAGAGTTGTACATAAATATATGATTAAAAACATCAAAAGAGAGGTGTGCCTAATCTCTGCAAAGTATACCAAAAGGAGAAAATAACTGCACAATCAAAAACTCTCATCTCCTCCGAGAAATAAATACAGAACCACAAGAAGAAGAAAAATTCGTTAACCACGATGTTCCTCATTACGTAAAGACAAAAGATACAGATTTCAAAAGGATGAAGTCGCACATTGTGTGTCCAAGGCATCCAGCACTCTAATCTATCTAAAACATCACTAGAAACGATAGCAAATTTTTTTGGGTTACAAAATGATAACAAATTTAATTTAAATAACAAACCTGCAACTTGCTGATCATGCTGCTCTTTGGATAAGCTAGAACCAGATGCAGTTGGCGACCGAGCTTCTACTTTCACGCTGGCATTCTGGTAATAAATAAAGAATCAGCTAAAATGAACATAAGTAGGCACGAATAGCAAATAATACATTTTGGAATATACACCGTGACAGCTGTTTTACATATTAATAAAGCATAGAAACTTATGCTGTTAGACACCTGAGTTTTAGAATAGGTTAAGAAGAATTAAGTTTGGATTATATCTGAGTATGGCATGCCAGTTAAACTAACCAGAAAAGGCAAGAAATAATTGATAAGGAATATAGAATCTCTAGTGGGTTCTTCCAAAATAGAGTTTTCGGTTTCGTACTTATGGTTTTGCTTTTTCTTTTTTTGGCTGATTAAATCCTTCAAAATAAATATTTGTACAAGAACATGCTGCTGTATAACATTCTAGATCAAGAAACTAGGAATTACGAGCATACTTGGCCACAAAACAAGGTCTGGGGGCACTAACATCTCAAATGGTTTGCCACATCAGCTTACCTTTTGACACAGTTTCCCCCTCTCAGCTTAATTTCATATAAAACGGCAACATTACGCTATCAAGACACGCAGCATACACATTTTCCTTTCTAAAATAGATAGATATGTATATATATATATATGGAATATTCTCTTGCCATATGTATATAAATTTAAAAAACTTAGGAATCCTGCCTGACAAGTGTCTTGAACACACTAATAAAACCTTTGAAGAAAACAAGTGGCCCATCTGATGCATGTAATATGGACTGACTGATAATCCATTCTTACCCCATCTGGCTGATTTGCATCATTTGAAGGCATGGGATGCACACTGACAGGATTTGTCCGAGAAAAATTTTGAGGAACAGTTCCATTGTCACAAGGCCTAGGAAGTGGATCTAGAACAGGACTTACCCCTGCAAAGACCAAGAATTTGGTGTCATTTAAGCATAAGCAAAGAACCTACTGAATTAGATTCTTAGTCATCAAACTGCAAATCTATCTCAAAGCGCTGACAGGTTACAATAACACAACTTAAAACTCAAAATGGATAAACAAGCTAATTACTAAGAGCAGAAGAAGGATACAGGATTTTTTTATAAATAAAATAAGAAGAAGAATATAGGCTATTCAACAAAAGAAATCATCATATATTGTATAGCACAATGATTATTACCAGAGCATAGCCCCAAGAGTCTGCGTCTTCTTAAGCTCACCATGGTTTATTTCAACTTAATTATTGAAGCACAACACTCACTTGATGGCCTTTCTCATGTACCACCTACTCCTGGGATAAATCAAGCAGAATTATTATAATAAAACATAAATATATGTATATATTTTTGAATTTCAAACGGGAACGACGTAACAATTATAATGTTACAAAAAATTATATATTTATTACATTATACAAGTGCTAGAAACACAAATAAGCAAGGAAATCAAAACACAATGACAGTAACTACATACAACAACACTAAAGGATAAAAGTTTCAGAACAGACTATTTTTACCATACATCAACGAAAATCATAAGCAAAATGAGTGAAGGTCTGCACTTCCAAAGAAACTACTACAATACCATTCATAATTGAGAATGAATTGAGGAAAAAAGATCATCAAGTAGTCATATGTCTAAAAGTATTTCCGATTTTTATCCCTACCACCACAAATCATCTCAACAGACGCTATAAGGAACTGGAGTAACTCAGACCTGTCACCATGGCAGGAACAAATTAATGATTAAAGGAAAAATTAAGAGTAACTTCCCCTGTTGGTTACTAAAGAACCGTGTTTGCCTTTGATTAAAGTGAGTAGAGAAACAATGCTATTGGTGCTTATACAACCTAAAACAGTCGCAAGTGGAATGAGAATATAACGGAAATCAGTAGAGGCAAGCAAAATTCATCCATTACATGACTTCAATATCTCTCATTCGTTCAGAATTGCTGTAATTGGTGCAAGGTGACAATACTTCCAGTCATCATGAAGTTGCATATAGAAAACTAAATCATCCATCATGTTAGATGGGATTAGAATCCAAGAAAAGAACCTAAATTGATAAAAATTCCTAATGTCTGACCTCGGAAAGCTAAGTCAACCCACCAACCTACCACCTTTCATGGAAGGGGATATTAGCAAAAACAAAACCCAACAGCCAAAATTCAAAGAAAACACCAAATACACTCTCACACAAGCCACAACACAGAAAATCAAGACAAACCCACAAACCCCACAATGAAGAAGAACCCTTCTGCGGCTCCAACCTCGTCAACCCAGAATGCCCATGACCACAAACTCAGTCAACAAGCCATGAATAAACAAAACAACCCATCAAGAAAAAAGACAAAACAAAGCCATTGGGCAAAGAAAGTCAGTTTCTTTGTACCTGAGGAGGCAGAAAAGGTGGCGGTTGTTGAAGCACAGAGCACAGAGGCCGCGGAGAATTAGAGGCAGGTGTTAATTAATTAAAATCCCTGGCAAAGGCAAAAAAGATTGGGATTTATAAGGAAGGGAAGGTGGTGAGCGAAGAGAGAGAGAGAGAGAGAGTGTTGTGTGTATTTGTGTCTCATGCATCTACCACCTTTTGTTTTTATTTCCCATTTAATTTTGCTTTTGTATTATTAAGAAGAGGGTGGTGGTGGACTGGTGGTGGTATTTAGGTGTGAGACTGTAGAGAGACAAGTCTCTTAGATAGAGAAGGGTATGAATAGTAGAAAGCAGAACGTATACTTTGTGTTGTGTACTTTAGCAATTTGGTTGAAATTTCGGTATTACCCCTTGTGCCTAAGCCAATAGGTGCCATTGTCTACAAGTTGACCAAAATACCCCTGAATAATTTCTGTTTTTGGTTCATAAAATTGACTCTTGTTGTTTCCTCTCATGTAGATAAATACTCAGCTTCAAGTCCAATTATCATATGCTTATGCTTGTGGTTATTAGCTAAACAAGGTTTTTTGTTCCAAAAGTTTTTTTTCTTTTGGATAAGTACTTGTTCAAAAGATTGCTAAAACCCATGTGGTGGATAATAAAGTGAGAATCATATAGTGTTTTTTCATTAATTCAAAACCTTCCTTTTTTACTTTCAACCACAATGAATGTCTTCCCTTTTTTTCTTTTTTTTATAGATATTTTTCTTTTTTGGTATAAGACAATTGGAGATACAACAAGGTTAGTGGTGAGAGGTGAGAAGTGATTAAGTTTACTACTTTAGACAAGAACGATAACGTGTTTATTAACGTAAAACAAGAAAGAAATTAGTTAAAATCGCTGCTATTTCATATGAAACCTACTTACCCAATTACCTATTTCATTAGCAATGAACAATCAAACAAGATACAAGTACAACCCAACCTACAATCTTATGCAACATAACATTAACATGATTGAGATTATGAATTTGCAGAAAGAAACAAAAAGGGCAATGTAGTCATCCCAATAGAAAATCCTCACTGCCGTGTACATGAGATAACACAATAGTATGAGGGGAGAGGGATAAGTCAGTCATTAAACAAATATCAAGGGTGGGCAAAGAGGGTTAGAGAAATTATTATTAGCGTGGGTTGGTTGGTAGCGAGCGAGGGGCACCGACGAAACGGTGATTGGATGGACGGCCTGCCATATAAGAAAGAAGATAATGTCCCGCCAACCACACCTCCCCAAAGCCTTTGGGTTTGGGGGTTGATTTTTGCCAAAAACCAAAACTTTTTCAAAAGCAAAAAAGTTATTTTTCTGCCTAATCATTACCCTAATCAGTACTTAACCTGTCTAATCAAACCAACATATTATTAGTATACTACACTTGGCCTTGTTTCCTTGGAATTGATTGTGATTTTCAACTCAAAATTTATTGTTTCGGATTTTGTATACAAGCAATATTAGAGAAGTGAGAATTCAAATACAGGACTTTGGATACATAAATAATTGTTCTTAAATACTTGATCTACATGTCTCTTACTTAATATCTAGGATTTTAATACACTGTCAACCATGACAATTTGTTAAAATGCTTTATAACTCAACTCACTCGATTACTAGGCCGATGCAGCCAGTTACCATGAATTACATGGTAGTTTTTTTTTATAACTATAATTTGTTTAGAAGGTAAACTCACAGTATTGTAGTAAAGGATTTATAGCTCAATTGGTTAAAAGTAACTCATATACTTGAGGTTCTGTGTTTGAATCATCCCTTTCAAATGTCACTTGAAAAACAAACTCATAATATTGTGAAATTCACAAGAGCCTTAGTAAAAATGTTTGACTTAATTACACTCATCATCCACGTATTTTTATTCTAATTCATGAATTTTAATTTTGACAATAATGCCTTTGTAGGTAAGAACTTTTGTAATCAAGCCCCTTTCATTGACTTGGTCAATTAAGTTAGACAAAATACTAATCTCGTCCAATCCGTACGTGCCACGTCAACGTTTCGACTAACTTTGACACAACTAACAAACGGAGATTTAATGCTAACTACATAGGTGCTACTTAAGTATAAAATAAAGGGCAAACAAAATAAAACAGAATTTAATTAATCCCAAAATGCAGTAAGGATAGAGAAACAGCTGAGTTGAACAGCATCTTCGGAATTTGGTTTGTCTCTAGATGCCCAGGTGGTCAACTTTGGTCCCTTCCGTCATGTGGGCCCACTTTATCTCGTACGGGTGAATTCATATACCACATATTGGCCGTCCGATGGGATTGTAGCAAGAGAGTCTAGTCAAATCATACGTATGTTTTTAGCATAAAAAGATCAGGAGTCAGATTCTTTGATGATGTGATGATCATAAAGTTAAGCCAACATTTGTTTCTACTGGAAGCAATTATATTGTACCTCGTTAACATATCTATTAGAGGAAGTCGAGCAACTAATAATGTGATTTGAATAATTATAGATATAATCTCTAATCGATATGTCATATTAGGTGATATAAGAGTATTTCTAATCGATATATTAAATTGTCATATTGATATAAAATGACAAAAATTGAAGATTAAAGTTATCCCGAATAGTCAAATCTTACATGAATTTAAAGGCTCGAAGATATCTGTCAAAATAACATATCAAAAAGCTTTATGTCAAATATTTTTTTACTCATGAACCCCACTATCATTTATTTTCTTTTAAAACTTTATGTATCATATGGGCCTTCATCGGCTTTTAGAAATATAATAAGATAATATAATGTTTGGCTTTGCAGGTGGAGTTAATTTTTTCTTAAAGTGTCAAATTGCCACATAAGCCATTAAATTTAAATTTAAAATTTTACATTTGACATCTCTCTTAAAGATGCTATAAAATACTACGTGGAGAGAGATACCTCATGAATTAGATGACATAACATAATATGTGAGAAGGCAATTAAAGGTCTTAATTAAGGTTTTCCATATACATGTTTTCTTCCACAAAGGTGGCTTTGGCACTTCAGTGCCTCCAGTAGATATGTCAAATTTAGGTGGACATTAAATGACAAAAGCTGGAGGGGTAAATTGTTCAAATTCAAACTAAACTAAGTCGTACATGGATTTGAAGACAACGAGTACAATGTAATTGATATCTCGTAAAATTTAATGTCAAAAGTGTCAAATTATCACATATATCACAAAATTCAAAATTTGCATTTGACATCTAAAGTTGGAGAAGCTGGATTTACTGGCAAGATAAAGTTTGCCGCTGGTCGTCAATCATATGTGATGATGAATTGTATTTTACCATCGCATGTCGATATGAGAGGAAAAAAGAAAAATAAAAATCCACTCGACAAAGAATTTAAAGCTGACAATGTCAAAGAAAGACAACCACAGGGTTATCACCGTAATTCGCACGTTTGGAAGGCTAGCGCACTCCCAATCAAGCATGTTTTGGCCTGCCTTATTTAAAGTCCATGGTCCATACTCTCCTCTCCACTCCAATAATTCTACTTTAACATTTGGTTTTTTGTTGTTGTTGTAAATCTTCCTTATTGTCACTTTCACATTTTATAGAGTAAAGCCTAATATGATATGGCAATATCTTAATTATTAAGTCATCGAAGTCTAGTTCAGTGAAAAATAATGTTGATTTGCATATTAAATATCTCAGTTTCGAACTCACATGACATTTTAGTAGTGATAGTTCTAAGGTTTTAGAGGCCTTAGGCGAACTACCAAAATGTGACCTTCTACTCTCTATGTATATTAAATTTTTTTTCTCGATAAGTTAAAGAAAATTATACGAACTCAAAGTTATAATTGTAACCTAAACATAAATAAACAAAATATAATTTACATAACAACTTTTATAAAATGCATCAAAACATCACTCGTCTTGCATTTTTCGGTGCCAAAGTATCAATTAACTTTGCATAATCAAGTTTTTTCTATCATGTCTTTTTCAATAGAAAATATAAGCAATAGTCTTATGGGTTTTTACCTTCTTGTTCTTCCTCGAAGATCGATTCATCTTGCAGTAGATATTCAATAATAAACAACTTGTTTTTTTTTTCTTTTCCTTATGTTGAGTATAGCAAATTTCTCTATATGATGCTAGGTTTTTTTTTCTTTTCCGGTTTTTGCTAAGGTATATGTTACTTGGTTAACCTATTCAACTGGTTTAACTTTATTTTAAGTTTTAGAGTAAATAATTGGATTTTTATTTTTTATATTTTTTATATTAATAGTAGTTGGGCTTAATATAGTATTAATATAGTACAATTATTAAAGAAACATACATATGTACTATATAATTTCACTATGTGTATATAGTGGTTTATAAAAATTGGGGCCCTTCCAATTTGGAGGCTCTGGGCAATCGCCTTGTTCGCCTATGCTTAGGGCCTCCCTTGCATCTTAGTTATGTGTGTATGAGAAATCCTCTTCTAATATAATTTAGACTATCGTTTGTACTAAAAAAAATATTAAAAATAAATTAATGATACCGATTCAAAAAGTTGGAATATGAATGAGGATCTCTGAGATTATTGTGCATGAGTAAACAAATGAAATCATCTTTTTACGTTATCTCCACCACCATCATCGTCCACCAAAGTATTAAATGGGGCGCTAACGAGTGATCTTCGATTGGCCAGCTGCATGGGCTATACAAAAATTTCAGAGCACCCAGTTGGGCTTGAATTTTCGCATCAGACCATAAGCCCAATAATAATATGATGTTGAGGCGGGTACCCGATTAGAAAAACCCGGTCACAGCCTTCTCCCATATAAAAGCGCGCCATACCGCATTTTAACCGAAGGTTGCGGAAGCCAAACGACTAGAACTAGGGTTAGGGTTTTCTAAATCGTCAGAGCACAATAAGCAAACCAAACTAATCGGAACGATGATCTACGATGTCAACTCACCCCTCTTCCGATCCTTCCTCAGCCAGAAGGGAGGCTCCTCCGATAAGAGGTATTTCCCTTTTCTTCAATCTCCTTCTCTCTGTTATCTCTCGCACCACACGCAAACCTCTGTACTGTAATAGCCGTTTGTTTAGGTCTTGTGGGTTTTTTTTCGCTTGTTTATTTCGTGTGAAATTGGGGCTTTTTGTTTCGAACCTTTGCTGAGATATTTCTGATTGTGGAAATTTTGGTCTTCTAACTTTGTCGACGTGAAAGCGAGGAAATGATTTCAATCGGTGGTTTATAAGTTATGCTTTCAAACAATCAAACCTATGGATAAGAATTTGACTCAATTTTTTTATGCATTTCTATCGCTTGTGTGTATTTTGGCCTGGTCGAGCTGAGTTTGAGCAAGAATTGTTTTTCAATCCTGTATTGAATCATGAAAACTTGACTTTCTATTATAGCTGTGGATGATGAGTTGATGATTTAAGTGCTGCTTTTTTCAGACTTTAGCATATGCATTGTTAACTGAACTCGTCATTTTGGTAAAATGCTTGGTTTTGATTCCAAAACAGGGAAACACTTTTTGAATGTATGCATATTTTGTGTTTGGTCGCACGCTTATACTAATAATATGCGAAGGTGCAGCTTGTTATGCTTTGTTTTTTCAACTATTCTGTGAGCTCGATAAATTATAGTTCATTATTTGTTGCTTTAGTATATAACTAATTTTACGTCATTAGAGATGTCCTGTATTATCATCCGCGAATACCTTAAAACTTTACTATGCAGTCGTAGTTGGTTTTAATGGGATCCACATTGTGGGAAATGCATAATCTCTAATGCGGAATAAAAGCGGTTAACTTCTTGAGGCCTGTTTATGAAGGGTTTAATTAAGAGTTTAAGTGACACGGCGCCCCTTTTGTTTAGTAATTTTGTGCCCCTTTTTCTATTGAAGTGCTGCTTACTTCGAACTTTTACATGTCGAATTGCATATGGTGTTCTGCTCTGTTAGTACCCTTTTATATAGTGCTTAGGGTTTATATAGTGTATGGTCTTGCATATGGGATTCTGCCCTTTTATATAGTGCGTGGTCTTGTTTATTTTTCCTTTGTTTCTTTCATGTATTGTGAAATCGGTCTTGTTTTCATGAGGTTCTTCCTGACATATGGTTGTATTTTTGTTGGACACTCCAGGAAGTTGGAAGAGCAGAAGCCCAAGGAACATAGGCCAAAGGCCAGTGAGAACAAGCCCGTAATGAATGAGTGAAAGAATCTTGGCATGATAAGCAATGGATCGGTTTAGAATTCTAGGCTCTTAATATGATTAGTATTTTGTTTAAGACAAGTTTTTTGCGCTGTCGGCATATCCGTATCTTTTCAAACAATACATTTGTAGTTAAAAGTTCTTTTCACCATCCGAATCATGATTTAGTATGTTTAGAAATGTAGTTCCTATTGGAATGAAACATGAAGTATTCTCATCCTGCAAATAGCCTTAAGTATGAGGCGAGGTGATTTTCACCAACTGCAATGCTTATAAAGTGAGACCTTTTCACTCCCCTGCATAATTTGCTTTTGATACATAATTGTGTAAAGTCCTAAATTAATTATCTGGTAATTGCATCATTACCCACGTGATCTATAAAAATTACCAAAGTTTTCCACTGGGGTTAGTGTGTTGTGGATTTTCACCAGATTGCAATCAACTAGCACAACTACAACCTAGCTTAGTTGGATTCCCTTGGGAGGAGTAAGATTTTCACTCCCATTCGACTGTGCACAATCAAGCTCTTATGCAATCGTTTGGAAGGTTTCCGGGTGCAGCACAACTGAAAAAATTGTGGTTTTCGTTTCAACAAACGATAATGGGAGAGAGATTTGAAATCATCACCTCTTCTGTTACAAGTCCTTTGCAAGTAAAAAGAATTTGGACCTAGAGCTAGTGGTTTCTTTTCGCCCAACGAAGCAATGAGCAAAATCATCCTAATGTCAACAAACAATCTCGAATTGAAAGAACAAGATCATAAAAATTGAAAGAACAAACAATCTAAAAAAAATCTCAAAACAACTCTAAGACCTAATGAAATTGCTGAAGGTCGTCCTGTATCTTGAGGTTCAAGAAATCTTGATGAATATGGAAGGGGACTTGCTCCGCCAACATCTCCGTTTCAATTGCGGTTGCAGCGTGAGTTTCTTGCCCATTATGGCCAAAAGGCTGAGGCAACACAGCCTCCGGAACATTACAAGCCTCAGGATTCTCAGACAAAAACTGAACAAGCCTAGACACAAAAAGCTGGCGCAGAGCTTCAAATTGACCGGAAGGTTCAGATTGACCACCACCTTGTACAAGAACAAAAACGTCGTGGAACAGCAAGGTGATGTTCATGTCTGGTTTCATGCGCCCAGTTTTAATGTCCTGCACATAAACTGCATCTATCTGTATGGCCTCGGGCAGTAAAAATTTTATCTGAGCCAGATGCCTGCAGGTGAACTTTTTTTTATGGCCCATGAATTCCACTAGGGCACAAATACTGCGAAAAGTGGATGGTTTCTTGTGCAGACCAAGCAACCTCAGGTAAAAAATCATGCGACTAAACAAGTCTGCCATCTTCAAGTATTTCTCTGGTGCTACCATCTTCATAAGTACCTCCGAATTCATCTTTGAGGTTTCGGCCTGGCCTTGGGAATTAGGGTTGTGTTGTTTGGGGATATGTATTAATTTTTGTGGAGATATAAAGTTTAGCGTTTTGCCATCCTCGCTTCCCTTTTTTAATTGGTGTGAATATCAAAAAAGAAACTCTTTTTGATTTTATATTAAAGACAAAAATTACCGAGCCAAAGCCAACGGAATTTAGTCCAATTGAAAGGGCGAAACCCACCCAAAACAAAAAGGGAAAGAAACAAAAAATTTAACTCAATAAAGATTAGTAACACTATTGGTTTGTGACTGAAAATCACACTCAGGATAATTTGGTAAATTCGGATGTTAATGCATAGAGTTCTTCTTCGTCTAAATATTCCAAACCCAACCAGGGAATTAAAAAAAGGACTAGAATTCATTTATCCAAATGACATTTTTGAGCTTTTGTATTTTCTTTCCTAATCTACTTTGCTATAGCGATGTATTATAACCTAATGTACTTGTTTAGTGTTTTGACAAAAATTTGTTGATTACCTATTTATTCAAGGGAGAAGAGGTCCAGAGTCGAACTCTTGTAGATATGTGAATAAATATTCTTGTCACGGAAGCTTAATAAGCCCCTATGCTGTATGCCCATAGCTTTAGAGAGATGCAGGAAAATTTACCCGTTTTTAGTTCTTTAAATTGTCATACTTAACCATTATGAGATTTTTGAAAAAGAAAAAGCATGATAAAATGAATAACTATCTGCAGACTGCATGTGATAAGTAGTAGTTAATTTCATAATTTGTACTGATAATACTTGAGTTGTATATGTGCAATCCCACAGGGCTTTGCTTGACGAGGGTGGGTTGGATATATACCCAAGAAAAACTCCCCAAAATATGTTTGCTTTCCTCTCTATTTCTGTTAATCTAAACTAGCCTTTAGTTATCAGTCAATCTCTCTTTGTCTTCTCAGTCTGTTGGAGCCGCAGAATCCTCCACAACACCGGCTGAAGCGACGCTTCTGAGATCCTCACACAGCTTCTCAACCTTTTGCAAAATCTCCCTCAGCTGCATTTGGTTAGGCTCACCCATCACCAAGTCTATTTGATGGATGAGCTCTACATTCCCGCACAGCTTCTCAACCATTTGCATAAGTAATTTGTCAAACTCAAGCATCTCCAAGTCTGCTTGCTGCTTCTCAAGTTCAACCTTTGCAGTATCCAGCTCACCAGTTTGCTGTGTGTTCTCCTCCTTTAGCTTGCTGACCATGGTTTGCAAGTTCTCTATCTTCTTGTCAAGCTGAAGGGTGTAAGATTCTTGGTCTTTTACTTGGTTTTGCAAGGGTATAACTTGGTTGCTTTGAGATATATAAGCCCCCAGAGAACTCCCATCAATCTCAAAGCGCCGCCTCGGTATACGAGAGTGTCCTGACTCACTTCCCACATTTGCAAAAGCAGGCAAAGCCAGCACTGCATTGGCGAAAACCTTCGCGGAAGCCCCTATAGCAGTCGCATTCTGGAAATTATACAGTTGGAATATACACATCTTTTAGTAATAAGACAAAGGAATCTAGAACTCAAGACATATTAATCAAGCATTGAATCATATGCCTTGAATTTTACACGACATTTATACACCAGAATATAAATCACATCAAAGTTTCCTTATTTAAGGTTTCTAAGTCATTGTCATAGAAGTGTTCTCAAAATATAAACAACAACTCTTGATCTTGAAGTGTTATCATCCTACATCAGATCAGTGCCTTAACATGTTAGTAAAACCTTCAAAGAAAACAGAGGTACATCTGATGCAAGTGATAGAATAATATGGACTGTTTGGTAATCCATTCTTACCCTTTCTGGCTGATTTACATCATTTGAACCATTTGAACGCATCCGATGCACACTCTTTGGTTTTGCATGGCTAGAAGTCAGGCCAGTTCTGATGTCACAAAACCTAGGAAGTGATGTTCTTCCTGCAAAGACTTATAATTTGGTGACCATTTTCATTTAAGAATAAACAGATTTAAATCAGATTCTTAGTCACCAAAACATAAAATTCATCTCAAAGCGCTGAAAAGTTATAATTGCCCAACTTAAAACTCGGATGAATACGCATGCCAAAAATTCTAAGAGCAGTGCAACAGTACAGGTGTATGCAACAAGTTAAGGCAATTAGTCATATCTTATATATCACATTTCAACACATTTTTACCAGAGCATAGTCTGAAGTGTGTGTGTCTTCTTAAGCTCACCATTGTTGATTACAAACTCGATGCAGAGAGCTCACTTGGTGGCCTTTCTGATCTATCTCGTTATTCCTTTGATAAAACAAGGAGATTAATTACACATGTTTATTAGCGCAACAACTCAAATTAATAATACTAATGTCTATTATTATGAGCAGGATAAAGACAATGTTGTTGGTGCTTACAACAAAAGCTAAAACAGTCCAAAGGGAAACAGAACACAGAGAAAACAGTAGGCGCAAGCAAAATTCTTCTTTAAATGACTTGAACATGAATATCTCTCACCTTGGAAAATGGGTTTACTATCTTCGTTCATACAAAAATGGGATTTGAATTAAACGAACCAAGAAAAGCACCTCGATTTATAAAAATCCTGAATTCCTGACCTTGGAAAGTTCAGTCAACCCCACCGAACGTACCAGCTCTCTTGCAGTGAGCTATTGGTAAAATACTAAAAGCAAAATCCAGTACACAAAATCAAGAGAAACACACCAAGCCAACAACAAAGAAGAACCCTTCTGTGCCTTAAAGCTAAAAAATGCAAAATACCCATGAGTCCATGACTGGAAACTCAGTGAACAAGCCATGAATCAGCAGCCCCATTAATAACAAAATACACAAGAAGCCATTGGGAAGAGAAAGTACTCGTTTTTTTGTACCTGAGCACCGGAGGCAGAGAATCAGTGGCAGTTCTTAAAACCCTTGAGAAATGCAAATGCAAAGGCAAAGGCAAAGAGATTGTGATTCAAGAAAAGGTGAAAAGAGACTAGATGTGTACTATGTCAGTCTCGCATGCATTTACCACATTTTCTTTTTGTTTCCCATTTTGTGTGTACTTTGAGGTTGTAGGAGATTACGGTCAGCACACTCAATACGGTGGCGTTTTAAAATACAAACAAAATAAATAAATCAAACATTAATCAAACCCACTAAAGTTTTGACTACGATCTTATTTTTAAAATGTTTGATTAATTAAGAGTTCTGATCTACACCGTTTAATCGGTGACAAAATGTGGGAAATGAATATAAGTTCTTCAATATCCACAAACAAGCTTAAA
Source organism: Prunus dulcis (assembly GCF_902201215.1). Classification (NCBI taxonomy): domain Eukaryota; kingdom Viridiplantae; phylum Streptophyta; class Magnoliopsida; order Rosales; family Rosaceae; genus Prunus; species Prunus dulcis. Next base: position 16,607,777 of record NC_047657.1, on the reverse strand, counting down.
ATATAACTATAAACATCAAAAGTTAAAGATGACATATTTCTGTGTTGAAAGAGGTTTGATGTTAATGATTGGAATCATTGATATGATAATACTGCAGTTGGTATCTGTGCAGATCCCACTATTAGTGTAGTCAAAAAGGGCTTTGCTAGTTGACCATACAAAAAGGGTTACCGTTAGTTAGATAGGCCAAGAAAACAAGAAGTTTACAAAATATGTATTTTCTTAACCACCCCCTTTCTTCATTCTGCAATGCATCATCGGATTCCTCTCCATCCATGTCCGTTTGGGTCTTCAGCTTCCTCCGGGGCCTTTTAGGGAGACCATTCCATGATCTGGGGGCTTCCTGCCACTAGCAGTTACTTGACTTCCAGTATCAACAAGGTGTCTTCTTCTGTAGATGGTGGAGACTTCTTCTGTGGCTACAAAGGCCGCTGAACATGCCTGGCAGCGGAGAAGGTGATTTACATGAACCCTGCTAAACTTATAACGAACGTTGCAGCAATGGCACCTTGTCCAGAAAGTCGAAGGATGCTGGGCCTCCACTTCTCCATCAACGTTTTTGGCCTCATTCACCTGCTTGCTAACATCTTTGTTTAGCTCCAGCGTTGGCATGATCCCACCTTCCTTCTGGTTTTGGTTTTGGAAGTCCTCTACCAGCTCTAGCTCAGTGGTCAGAGCAATCCTTTTTTTCACACGCTCTTCCTTCTCTATTTCCCCAAGGATCCTATCCATTTCGCAGTCCTGCTGAACTTTCTTCACTTCAACCTCAGCCTGCTTGTAGAGCTTCCTGGTCCGAGTGAGGGCACCAGTCAGCTTTTCGATACGTGTTCTGGCCACGTCAAGACTTTGAGTATCCTTGGCAAGGTTGGAGTTAGCTTCCACAAGCTGCCTCAGAACCTCTTCCAAACGAGTGGACTTCTCCTGATGCAACGCCAACTGCTGCTTCCATTTCCTCTCGCAGAACGCAGCCTTTTGCCTCTGCTGATCAACATCATTTTGCAGGCCATTCAGCTTAGACTTGTATTCTTGGACCTGATGCTTCATTATCTCCTCAACATTTCTAACTTTTTCCTCCAGCTCTGCAACACGAGCTCTGGCTTCATCGCGCTCCCTGGAGGCTAAGGAAGACTCTCCATTTTCCCTTAGCCACATGGCAAAGTGGAGGCAGGCCTGAAATAATCGACATAGTAGCAAAATTAAATTATTCAGATCAACACAGAAATGTTAAGGCAATGAAATCTTGAGGACAATCACTTACAGCAAGGGCATGGTAGGATAAGTTTTGCCTCAAACCACCGTCATCATACTCCTGCATAATCTTGGTATCATCAGGGCCAAGTAAGCCCAGCAAAACTTTCTCTGCAGCAGCTGGCTCTCTCAACATGCTGATAATCTCAGGGGAATCCCTTGTATCAGTCGCATTCTGGAAATAATAGATTTTGGTATAGACACCTCTTATCAGTTATTTTGCACGTTGATACATTGTGTTTTAATCATATCTGAGTACTTCACACAAACTAAACTAGCCACAGAAAACAAGTTGGTTCTTCCAAAATAGAGTTTTAGATTTCTTTCTTCTGCTTTGTTTTATTTAATTGGGATGAACTAATTAGGCATAACAACGAATAGAGCCGGAACATGGTGCACTCAAATCTTCTATATCAAGGAACTAGGAACTAAGTGCCATAGTAAAGGAACATAAGCAGTTACTTTCAGAACCAACCATGAAAAAGGTATTCTTTTTCTAATTTTAACCAAAGCACCAGAAGATGAATCATATCCAATTTTTTCCTCATCAAGGTTTTTCAGTTCTTTCGTATAAATGCCCTACAAAAATTAGTTATACAACTACAAATCTTGAACTGTTTCAGGACAAAATAAGGATTGGAGTTATCATCCTACAGATGATTTTCCTTTACTTTGGGAATCCTGATGTCTTTAACAAGTAGACAAAACCTTTAAAGAAAAGAGCGATCCATTTGATGCATATGATACAATAATATGGACTGATTGGAAATCCATTCTTACCCCATCTGGGAGATTTACATCATTTGAAGGCATTGGATGCACACTATCAGGTTTTGTTTGGGTAGAACTTTGAGGAGCAGTTCCCTTGTCACAAAACCTTAGCAGTGGAGCTAGAACAGAACTTCTCTCTGCAAACAACTACGATTTGGTGAATATACTTAAGAACAAAAATTCAATCAGATTCTTATTCACCAAAATTGAAAATTTATCTCAACTCACTGACAGGTGAGTTACACAGCAGAAAACTCCTATGAATAAGCTTGCTAAACATTAAGTTACATAGCTTAAACCATTAAACATCAACCTAGTGTATTAAGCATCAGAAAACTCCTGTCGGTGATTAAGAATCATTGAGAGGTGATTTATACAGCTTAAAACTAATATGAATAGGCCCACACTTATTCATATGTGATATAGCACATTTCGGAACTTTTACCGGCATGTAGTCTCAAGCGTTTGCTTCTTCTTACGCTTACCATGGCTGATTCAATATTATGGATGAAGAGAGCTCACTTGGCGGCCTTCCTCATGAATCATGTTATTCCTTGGATAAACAAGCAGACCAATTATAATGATACAAATACATATTTTCAAGTGGGAACGACTTAACAATATTAGCACAACTCAGACTAATTATACTAATGTCTATTAGGGCAGGGCAGGATAAGACCACCAATTAGTCACATGATCAAAAAGTGTATTCTGTTTCAATTGGTACCACAAAGTATTAACCCAATCCCAATAAGAGCCATAAGAAATTGGCAATTAGAGATGGTTTATGACTTATGATTATGAGAAGCTGCTTTGCTAACTACCTCAGAACTCTGATAACAGCAGGAATATATTAACGGAAAAAAGAAAATAAGGAAACTAAAACAGTAACTTCACCAAATAGTAGCTTAAAAACCTTGCTTGTGTGATTGAAGCGACTAAGGAAACAGAACACAGCGAAAACAGTAGGCGTAAGCAAAACCTTCTTTAAATGACTTCAACATGATTCTCTCACTTGGGCTTATTATCTTCGTTCATACAAAAATGGGATTTGAATTAAAGGAACCCAAGAAAAGCACTTCGATTGATAAAAATCCTAAATTTCTGACCTTGGAAAGTTCAGTCAACCCCCCCACCAACGTACCAGCTCTCTTGCAGGGAGTTACTGGTAAATGGTAAAATACTAAAAGCAAAACCCAGTACGCAAAATTTAAAAAACAGTCTTCGACAAGCCAGAGCACAGAATCAAGAGAAACCCACCAAGCCAACAACAAAGAAGAACTCTTATGTGACTTAAAGCTAAAAAATGCAAAACACCCATGACCGGAAACTCAGTCAACAAGCCATGAATCAACAGCCCATTAAGAACAAAAGACACAAGAAGTCACTGGGAAGAGAAAGTACTCTTTTTTTTTTTTCTTTTTTTTTTTGTACCTGAGCACCGGAGGCAGAGAATCAGAGGCAGTTCTTAAAACCCTTGAGAAAGGCAAATGCAAAGGCAAGGGGAAAGGCAAAGAGATTGTGATTCAGGAGGTTAGCAAGCAATTGTGTACTATGTCTCGCATGCATTTACCACCTTTTCTTTGTATTTCCCATTTTGTGTGTCATTGCTTTGCGTTTGAAGGAGGTTACGGCAGACTCGGAACGAGGCATGGACGTTGTTGTCTTAAAAACACCCACAAAATAGATAAATGAACCATTAATAAAAGCAATAAAAGTTTTGAAAGTTCTGATTAAGATATCATTTTTTTAAAAATGTTTGATGAAGAGTTTTGATCTAAACCGTTAAATCGGTGACAACATGAGGGAAATAAGTACTTCAATATCCACAAACAAGCTTGAAATATAAGTCTAAACATGAACAAATAAAGATGGCATTTTTTTGTGTTGAAATATAACTCTAAACATGATCATTGATATATATTTGATAATAATGTAGTTGTATATGTGCAGATCCCACTATTAGCGTAATCAAAAAGGGCTTTGCTAGTTGATCTTGTGATATATATATTTGATAATAATGTAGTTGTATCTCTCTCTCTCTCTCTCTCTCTCTCTCTCTCTCTCTCTCTCTCTCTCTCAATGAGAGAGCACCCTGAGTCTCGACTTCTTCATCCTCCAGCTGCAGGTGGTGGTGACAATTCTATAGCCAGAGAAACCGGTTGACAAGTTGGGCAGGAGAAACGAGCACCATCAACCCTGTAACACTCATAATGAATTTTACAGTGACTGCAAAAGGCTCAGAAAGTAGTCAACGTCCACCAGTTCATCAATGTCTTCAGCTTCTTCCACTTGCTTGCTAACATCTTTGTTTAGCTCCGGTGTTGGCATGATCCCACCTTCCATCTTCTGGTTTTGGTTTTGGAAGCCCTCTACCAGCTCTAGCTCGGTGGTCAGAGCAATCCTTTTTTTCCCACGCTCTTCCTTCTCTATTTCCCCAAGGATCCTATCCATTTCGCAGTCCTGCTGAACCTTCTTCACTTCAACCTCAGCCTGCTCGTAGAGCTTCCTGGTCCGAGTGAGGGCACTAGTCAACTTTTCGATACGTGTTCTTGCCATGTCATGACTTTGAGTGACCTTGGCAAGGTCGGAGTTAGCTTCCTCAAGCTGCTTCAAAACCTCTTCCAAACGAGTGGCCTTCTCTTGATGCAACGCCTCCTGCTCCTTCCATTTCCTCTCGCAGAACTCAGCCTTCGGCCTCAGCTGATCAACATTATTTTGCAGGCCATTTAGCTTAGACTCATATTCTTGGACCAGATGCCTCAGAATCTCCTCAACATGTCTAACTCTTTCCTCCAGCCCTGCAACACGAGCTCTGGCTTCATTGCGCTCCCTAGAGGCTAAGGAAGACTCTCCATTTTCCTTTAGCCACATGGCAAAGTGAACGCAGGCCTGAAATAATTGACATAGTAGCAAAATTAAATTATTCAGAACAACAAAGTAGCAAAATTAAATTATTCAGAACAACACAGTAGCAAAATTAAATTATTCAGATCAACACAGAAATGGGAAGGCAATGAAATCTTGAGGCAATCACTTACACCAAGGGCATGGTGGGCCAAGTTTTGCCTCAAACCACCGTCATCATACTCCTGCATAATCCTGGTATCATCAGGGCCAAGTAAGCCCAGCAAAACTCTCTCTGCAGCAGCTGGCTCTCTCAACATACTGATAATCTCAGGGGAAGCCCTCGTACGAGTTGCATTCTAACAGATTTTGGCATTTACACCTCTTAGTAGTTATTTTATATATTGGTACATTGTGATTTGATCATATCAGAGTATTTCACACAAAGTAAACTTGCCACAGAAAGCAAGTTGGTTCTTCCAAATAAGGAGTTTTAGATTTCTTTCTTCAGTTTTGTTTTAATTAATTTGGATGAACTAATTAGGCATAGCAAAGAATAGAGCAGGAACATGCTGCTCTCTAACCTTCCATATCAAGGAACTAGGAACTAAGCACCACAGTACAGGAACAAGAGCAGTTACTTTCAGAACCAACCATGACTAAGAAACAAAAAGGTGTTCTTTTTTAATTTTGGCCAAAGCACCAGAAGATGAATCATATCAAATTTTTTCGTCATCAAGGTTTTTAAGTTATTTTCGTATAAGTGCTCTAAAAAATTAGTTATGTAACTACAAATCTTGAAATGTTTCAGGAAAAAATCAGGATGGGAGTTATCATCCTACAGATGATTTTCTTTAATTTTAGGAACCCTCACAAGTGTCTTTAACAAGTAGAGAAAACCTATAAAGAAAAGAGTGGTCCATACGATGCATGTGATACAATAACATGGACTGATTGGTAATCCATTCTTACCCCCTCTGGCAGACATACATCATTTGAAGGCATTGGATGCACACTATCTGGTTTTGTTTGGGTAGAATTTTGAGGAGCAGTTCCCTTGTCACAAAACCTTGGCAATGGTGCTAGAACAGAACTTCTCTCTGCAAAGACCAACAATTTGGTGAATCTACTTAAGAATAAAAAAGAACCTATTTAATCAGATTTTTATTCACCAAAATAAAAAAAAAATACTAGCTGACATGTGAGTTATACAGCAGAAAACTCCTATGAATAAGCATGCTAAGCACTAAGTTACACAGCTTAAAGCATAAACAAGAACCTAGTGTATCAAGCATCATAAAACTACTGTCAGTGATTAAGAACCTATTGAGAGGTCATTTATACAGCTTAAGATTAGTATGAATAGGCCCAAACTTATTCATATGTGATATAGCACATTTCAGCAACTTTTACCGGCGCGTAGTCTCAAGCGTTTGCTTCTTCTTATGCTCACCATGGCTGATTCCATATTATGGATGTAGAGAGCTCACTTGATGACCTTCCTCATGAATTACGTTATTCCTTGGATAAACAAGCAGACGAATTATACTGATGCAAACATATATAGATTTGAGTTTCAAGTGGGAACAAGTCATTGAAGGATTATACAGGTTTGCAGAACAATTTAAGTACTCTAATCTACAACCACTAGACATATAAATATGAACAAGGAACAGAATGCAAGTAGCTATAAAAAGAGCATTAAAGGACAATGAATTTCGGAGGAACATGTTGTGTTTACCATTCAGAAACTAAGTTCATAAGTATTATTCTAAAGGTTATAAGCTCGTCAGATGAAACTAGTATTTATAGTGAGCAGGAAAAAAAAGCTACCAACTAGCTACATTATCTAAAAGTGCATTTCAACTTCACTTGGTCACCCCAAAAGTAATCTAAAAAGAAATCTACAAGGAACTGGAAATTGAAATATGCATAGTTGTGAGAAGCTAGGATGCAAATACATGTAGCTAAGTGACTCAGAACTTTAACAAAAGCAGAAAGACATTATTTAAAAATAAGGAAAAAAATTAACAATAACTTCCCCAGATAGTTACTTGAAACCTTTTTGTGCCTTTGATTAAAGTGACTAGAGAAACAACGGTTTTGATGGTTATACAATCTAAAACTGGTCCCAAATGGAATGGCAGTAACAAGAAATTGGATATAAGCAAACCAAAATCAACCCATCATGTAAAAATGAGAATAAAATTGAAAGAATCCTTTTTTTATATAAAAAAAGCACCTGTATAGTTAAAAAATTCCTAATGTCTGACCTTTGAAAGCTAGGTCAACCCCACCTACCCACCACAGCCAAAATATAAAACAAGACTCTCACATATGGCAGATTCAATGCAGAAATGTAGAGCCCTTTTGTGCCTTGGAGCTCATAAACCCAAAAATGCCCGTCACCAGAAACTCAGTAAACAAGCTAAGAGTGGTCCCCATCCATCAAGCAAATGACTTTAAAAAAAGAAAAGCCATTGGAAAGAGAAAGTCATTTCCTTTGTACCTGAGGAGGCTGGGGAAGGTGGAGGTCGGTTGTAGAAGGCGTAGAGACCGCGGCGAGTCAGAGTGACTCACTGTCACTGAGTTGGTGAAAGTAAAACCCTGGAAAAGGGCAAATGCGCTTGGAGTGAGTAAAAGAAATAGAAGATTATATATATTTTGTCTCACGCATGTACCTGCCACGCCAAAAACAACATAAACTGCCACGACGGTGGGGTTTAAGAGACTAAAATATTTTGGGACGGAATCTGACGGGTGAGATTAAACGTGTGTGGAAGTTTTTGCGGTGGAATTGAATTCAGAAGTCATTTTCCTACTTCTTGTTATATATTGTTGATTAATTACTTAATTACTTAATTTATTTAATGTTATTGATTACTTTATTATTCGTTATAAGTATTTACATTACTCAACACCCCTTCAAATTGTTACTTCATTATTTAAATCTCTATAATCATTTTTTTTTACTTCCTATTTAATTCTTCATTGGATAACTTTATTTATGTTCTTAGTTAATTTTCAATCTTCACTATTATTTTTTAAGCATGATAAAGTGCCTAATTTTCATGACAAATTAAGTTGGTTTACATCTTTAATTATTTTTCAATTTTTGATAAATAATAAATATAAGAACATGTAACATGTAACATGTCCAGTGAATAACGTGAAATAAGGTTACTCATATATCTTATCATGCAATTTATAAAGTGTAAAATATTGTAGTAAAAAAAGATAAATAATTTACTAGGAAGTTTAATTTTCTTTCATTGATTACTCTAGATTTTCTAAGTCATAGAATTTGTCAGCTCGCAATATAATTAACTTAAATCACTCAAACCCACTATACAATGCATTTCCTTTTAATTTTTTGTGTCAAAATAATAAATGATTGACTAAATAAATTTCTTTAAAATTTCATTAAAAAATTTCATAATTTTTATTTAATTTGTATCAATATTAATATTTTTTCAATTCCATTAATATTTTCATATTTTTAAATTATCGATATTTTCGAAACCCTCGATATTCAACACCTTGGTTGTAGTAGCCAAGCAGAATCTGCTTTTATAGACACGAGGAAAGAGCAACGACGGGATTGATGAAGGCCGGCAGGGTGAGATTTGGTGATGAAGTGGATGATGCGGAGCGACATACACTTGTGGGGCCCGCCAGAGCAGCTCAACTTCGTGTTCAACAATGAGGTCCGATGTGTTAGCCGATCATTGCTTGCTTCTTTCTACAAATTCATCAATTACAGAGAGCAACTTTTCAGTCTTAAGCATTTTATATAGTTATCCACTTGTCGCCTAATTGATCTATACTTGAGAATAAAAAAGAACCTGTTCAATCAGATTGGTAATCCATTCTTGCCCCCCTCCGGCAGATTCACATCATTTGAGGGCATTGAATGTTAGAATTTTGAGGAGCAGTTCCGTTGTCACAAAACCTTTGCATTGAAGCTAGAACAGAACCTCTCTCTGCAAGGACTTACAATTTGGTGAATATACTTGAGAATAAAAAAGAACCTGTTCAATCAGATTCTTATTCACCAAAATTGAAAATTTATCTCAACTCACCGACAGGTGAGTTACACAGCAGAAAACACCTATGAATAAGCATGCTAAACATTAAGTTACATAGATTAAACCATAAACAACAACATAGTGTATTAAGCATCAGAAAACTCATGTCACTGATTAAGAATCATTGAGAGGTGATTTATACAGCTTAAAACTAATTGGTGCCAACATGCGGGAAGTGAATATAAGCACTTAAATATCCGCAAACAAGATTGAAATATATCTAAACATGAAAATTTAAAGGTGACATTTTTGTGTTGAAAGAGATTTGATGTAAATCATTGATATATATTTGATAATACCGTAGTTGATTAGTGTAATAAAAAAGGGCTGCTAGTTGACCATACAAAATGGGTTTTTGGTAGGAGAGGGTTACCGTTAGTTAGATAGGCCAAGAAAACAAAAAGTTTACAAAATATGTATTTTCTTAACAACCCCCCCTCTCTTCATCCTGCATTGCATCGACGGATCCCTCTCCATCCATCCCGTCCGGGTCTTCAGCTTCCTTCGGGGTCTTTTATGGAGACCACTCCAAGATATGGGGGCTTGCCTCCACTAGCAGTTCCTTGACTTTCAGTATCAACATGTTGCTGGTGAGAAGAGTTACTGGATGACTCAACAAGTGCAGATGGTGACAGGATGTAGACTTCTTTAGACACAAAGTTGGTTTGACATTGTTGGCAGCGGAGAAGACGATCTACATAAACCCTACTATACTGAAAATGCACATTGCATCTATAGCACTTTGTCCAGAAAGTTGAAGGAAGCTGGGCCCCCACTTCTCCATCAACGTCTTTGGCCTCTTTCTTCGCACGCTCTTCCTTCTCTATTTCCCCAAGGATCCTATCCATTTCGCAGTCCTGCTGAACCTTCTTCACTTCAACCTCAGCCTGCTCGTAGAGCTTCCTGCTCCGAGTGAGGGCACCAGTCAGCTTTTTGATACGTGTTCTGGCCACGTCATGACTTTGAGTGACCTTGGCAAGCTCAGAGATAGCTTCCTCACGCAGCCTCAAAACCTCTACCATAAGAGTGTCCTTCTCCTGATGCAAGGCTTCCTGCTCCTTCCAATTCCTCTCGTACAACTCAGCCTTCTGACTCAGCTGATCAACATCATTTTGCAGACCATTCAGCTTAAACTCATACTCTTGGACCTGATGCCTCAGAATCTCCTCAACATTCCTAACATTTTCCTCCAGCTCTGCAACACGAGCTCTGGCTTCATCGCGCTCCCTGGAGGCTAAGGAAGACTCTCCATGTTCCCTTAGCCACATGGCAAAGTGGAGGCAGGCCTGAAATAATCGACATAGTAGCAAAATTAAATTATTCAGATCAACACAGAAATGGTAAGGCAATGAAATCTTGAGGACAATCACTTACAGCAAGGGCATGGTGGGATAAGTTTTGCCTCAAACCACCGTCATCATCGTACTCCTGCATAATCTTGGTATCATCAGGGCCAAGTAAGCCCAGCAAAACTCTCTCTGCTGCAGCTGGCTCTCTCAACACACTGATAATCTCAGAGGAAGCCCTTGTATGAGTCGCATTCTGGAAATAATATATTTTGGCATATAAACCTCTTAGTAATTATTTTACACATCAATACATTGTGTTTTGATCATATCTGAGTACTTCACACAAACTAAACTAGCCAGAGAAAACAAGTTGGTTCTTCCAAAATAGAGTCTTAGATTTTCTTTAACTTCAGGAGCCCTGACAAGTGTCTTTAACAAGTAGACAAAACCTTTAAGGAAAAGAATGGTCCATCTGATGCATGTGAAACAATAACATGGACTGATTGGTAATCCATTCTTACCCCCTCCGGCAGATTCACATCATTTGAAGGCATTGAATGCACACTATCTGGTTTTGTTTGGGTAGAATTTTGAGGAGCAGTTCCCCTGTCACAAACCCTTGGCAATGGAGCTAGAACAGAACAACTCTCTGCAAAGACGTACAATTTGGCGAATATACTTAAGAATAAAAAAGAACCTATTCAACCAGATTCTTATTCACAAAAATTGAAAATTTATCTCAACCACCGACAGGTGAGTTACACAGCAGAAAACTCATATGGATAAGCATGCTAAACACTAAGTTACACAGCTTAAAGCATAAACAAGAACCTAATGTATTAAGCATCAGATTACTCCTGTCAGTGATTAAGACCTATTGAGAGGTGATTTATACAGATTAAAACTAGTACGAATAGGCCCAAACTTATTCATATGTGATATAGCACATTTCGACCACTTTTACCGGTGCATAGTCTCATGCGTTTGTTTCTTCTTAAGCTCACCATGGCTGATTCAATATATGAGTGCAAAGAGCTCATTTGGTGGCCTTCCTCATGAATCACGTTATTCCTTGTATAAACAAGCAGACTAATTAATTATACCGATGGAATATATACAGATTTGAGTTTCAAGTAGAAAAAGGTCACTGAAGGACAACACAAGTTTTTCAGAACAATTTAAAGTAACATAATCTACAAACATTAGAGATATAAATATGACAAAAACAGAATGCATGTGCCTATAGAAAGAGCATTAAAGGAAATGAATTTCAGAGGAAGAGGTTGTGTTTACCATTCAGCGACTAATTTCATAAGTATTATTCTGAAGGTTAAATGCTCATCAGATGAAAGTAGTAATCTCAAAAAGCTACTAACTAGCTACATTATCTAAAAGCGTAATTCAACTTTTCAATTGGTAACACCAAAAGTAATCTTTAAAAAAATCTATAAGGAACTGGAAATTGAAGTATGTATTGTGAGAAGCTAGGATGCAAATACATGTAGTTAAGTGACTCAGAACTTTCACACAAGAGAAAGACATTATTTAAAAATAAGGGAAAATACTTGAAACCCTTTTGTGGCTTTGATTAAAGTGACTAGAGAAACAATGACTTGATGGTTATAAAATCTAAAATTGGCCCCAAATGGGTTGTAACCCATCATGTACACGGTGACAATAAATTTCGGTCATTTTGAAGTTGGATATAAGCAAACCAAAATCAACCCATCATGTAAAAATGGGAATAAAATTAAAAGAATCCATCTTTTTTTATTAAAATAATAATAATAAATAAAGCATCTGCATAATTAAAAAATTCCTAATGTCTGACCTTGGAAAGCTAGGTCAACCCCCCCACCCCACCATACCCAAAATATAAAAACAAGACTCTCACAAATGGCAGATTCAATGCAGAAATGATCCCTTTGCCTTGGAGCTCATAAACCCAAAAATTCCCATGAACAGAAACTCAGTAAACAAGCTAAGAGTGGTCCCCATCCATCAAGCAAAAGACTTTAAGAAAAGAAAAGCCATTGGAAAGAGAAAGTCATTTCCTTTGTACCTGAGGAGGCGGAGGCAGAGAAGGTGGTGATCGGTTGTGGAAGGCGTAGAGAACGCGGCGAGTCAGAGTGACTCAGTGAGTTGGTGAAAGTAAAACCCCTGGAAAAAGGCAAATGAGCTTGCTTGGGGCGAGCAAAGGAAATAGAATATTATTGTCTCATGTATCTGCCACCTTTTTTTCTTTTCATTTTCCTCATTTTCCATCTTGTGTGTCATTGTTTTGCAGATTTTTTTTCTTTCTCGGAGATTGGTCTCGGTCGGAAAACCCACGCCATAAAAAAAAAAAAAAAAAGCCACGACGGTGGGTTTAAGAGACTTAATATTTCTCAATACACCCAATTTTAAATATGAAATCTGTTCACAGATCGATGTATTTCGGATGAATTCATTAGTCACAATAACTCTAAACATGCAGAAAAGTTAAAGTTATTTCTATAAAAAAAAACTTGACGACGGCATATTTTTGTGTTGACAGATATTTGATAATGCTGTGGTTGTATTTGTGTAGATCCCGCTATTAGTGTAATAAAAAAGGGGTTTGCTAGTTGACCATACAAAAAGGGCTTTGCTAGGAGAGCGTTGCCGTTAGATAGGCCAAGAAAACAAAAAAGTTTCCGAAATATGTAACCCTCCCTCCCTCCTCTTCTCCCTCTCCCTCTCTCTTTTTGGCTCATTCTAAACCAACTCAAAGATAGAGCACCCGAAGCCTCCGCTTCTTCATCCTGGAATGCATCATCGGATCCCTCTCCATCCAGGTCTCTGCCGGTTTTTCAGCTTCCTCCAAGGTCTTTTGGGGAGACCGCTCCAGGATACGGGGGCTTACCACTAGCAGTTACTTGACTTCCCGTATCAACAAGGTGTCTTGAACTCCTATGTTGCTGGTCAGAAGAGTTACTGGATGACTTACAATTGGAGGTGGTCGACAATTTTCTAAAGCCAGAAAACCTGCTCGACATCTACTGCAGCGTAGATGACAATTTACATAAACCCTGCCATACTCATATTGATATTTGCAGCTACTGCAAACTGTCCAGAACGTCAAAGGATTATGGGCCTTCACTCCTCCATCGACGTCTTTGGCCTCTATGACCTGCTTACTAACATCTTTGTTTAGCTCCAGCGTTGGGATGACCCCACCTTCCTTCTTCTGGTTCGGGTTTTGGAAGTCCTCATTCAGCTTGAGCTCGGTGGTCAGAGCAATCCTTTTTTCCGCACGCTCTTCCTTCTCTATTTCCCCAAGGATCCTATCCATTTCACAATCCTGCTGAAACTTCTTCACTTCAACCTCAGCCTGATCGTAGAGCTTCATGTTCAGAGTGAGGGGACCAGTCAGCTTTTCGATCCGTGTTCTGGCCATGTCATGACTTTGAGTGACCTTGGCAAGGTTGGAGTTAGCTTCCTCAAGCTGCCTCAAAACCTCTTCCAAACGAGTGGCCTTCTCCTGATGCAAGGCCTCCTGCTCCTTCCATTTCCTCTCGCAGAAATCAGCCTTCTGCCTCAGCTGATCAACATTATTTTGCAGGCCATTCAGCTTAGACTCATAATCTTGGACCTGATGCCTCAGAATCTCCTCAACATATCTAAATCTTTCCTCCAGCTCTGCAACATGAGCTCTGGCTTCATTGCCCTCCCTGGAGGCCAAGGAAGACTCTCCATTCTCCCTTAGCCACGTGGCAAAGTGGAGGCAGGCCTGAAATAATCGACATAGTAGCAAAATTAAATTATTCAGATCAACCTAGAAATGGTAAGGCAATGAAATCTTGAGGACAATCACTTACAGCAAGGGCATGGTGGGATAAGTTTTGACTCAAACCACCGTCATTGTACTCCTGCATAATCCTGGTATCATCAGGACCAAGTAAGCCCAGCAAAACTCTCTCTGCTGCAGTTGGCTCTCTCAACACACTGATAATCTCAGAGGAAGCCCTTGTATGAGTCGCATTCTGGAAATAATATATTTTGGCATATAAACCTCTTAGTAATTATTTTACACATTAATACATTGTGTTTTGATCATATCTGAGTACTTCACACAGAGAAAACTAGCCAGAGAAAGCAATTTGGTTCTTCCAAAATAGTGTTTTAGATTTCTTTATCCTGCTTTGTTTTAATTAATTCGGATGAACTAAGTAGGCATAACAAAGAATAGAGCAGGAACAAGCTGCTCTCTAACCTTCTATATCATGGAACTAGGAACTAAGAGCCATAGTACAGGAACATAAGCAGTTGTTTTCAGAACCAACCATGACAAAGAAACAAAAAGGTATTCTTTTCTAATTTTGGCCAAAACACCGGAAGATGTATCATATCAAATTTTTTTCCTCACCAAGATTTTTCAGTTATTTTCGTACAAGTACTCTAAAAATTTAGTTATAAAACTACAAATCTTGAACTGTTTCTGGACAAAATCAGGATGGGAGTTTTCATCCTACAGATGATTTTCTTTAACTTTAGGAACCCTGACAAGTGTCTTTAATCAGTAGACAAAACCTTTAAAGAAAAGAATGGTCCATCTGATGCATGTGACACAATAACATGGACTGATTGGTAATCTATTCTTACCCCCTCCGGCAGGTTCACATCATTTGAAGGAATTGACTGCACAGTATCTGGTTTTGTTTGGGTAGAATTTTGAGGAGCAGTTCCCTTGTCACAAAACCTTGGCACTGGAGCTAGAACAGAACTCTCTGCAAAGACGTACAATTTGGTGAATATACTTGAGAATAAAAAAGAACCTATTCAATCAGATTTTTATTCACTAAATTTTTTATAAAAAAATCAACTCGCTGACATGTGAGTTATACAGCAGGAAACTCCTATTAATAAGCATGCTAAACACTAAGTTACACTGCTTAAAGAATAAACAAGAACTTAGTGTATCAAGCATCAGAAAACTCCTTGTCACTGATTAAGAACCCATTGAGAGGTGATTTATACAGATTAAAATTAGTATGAATAGGCCCAAACTTATTCATATGTGATATAGCACATTTCAGCAACTTTTACCAGCATGTAGTCTCAAGCGTTTGCTTCTTCTTATGCTCACCATGGCTTCAATATTATGGATGTAGAGAGCTCACTTGGTGGCCTTCCTCAAGAATCACGTCATTCCTTGGATAAACAAACAGACTAATTATACTGATGCAAATATATATAGATTTGAGTTTCAAGTGGTAACAAGTCATTGAAGGATTATACAGTTTTGTCAGAACAATTTAAAGTACTCTAATCTACAAACACTAGACACATAAATATGAACAAGGAAATAAAAACAGACTGCAAGTAGCTATAAAAAGAGCATTAAAGGACGATGAATTTCAGAGGAACAGGTTACGTTTACCATTCAGCAACTAAGTTCATAAGTATTATTCTGAACGTTAAAGGCTCTTCAGATGAAACTAGTACTTATAGCGAGCAGGATAAAAAAGCTACAACTAGCTACATTATCTAAAAGTGCATTTTAACTTCAAATTGTTTGGTCACGCCAAAAGTAATCTTAAAAAAATCTATAAAGAATTGGAAATTGTAGTGTGTGTATAGTTGTGAGAAACTAGGATGCAAATACATGTAGCTAAGTAACTCAGAAATTTCACAACAGCAGAAAGATATTATTTAAAAATAAGGGAAAAATTAACAATAACTTCCCCAGATAGTTACCTGAAACCCTTTTTGCGCCTTTGATTAAAGTGACTAGAGAAAAAAATGCTTTGATGGTTATACAATCTAAAATTGGTCCCAAATGGAATGACTGTAACTAGTGCATGGTGACAATAAATTTCAGTCATCTTGAAGTTGGATATAGCAACCCAAAATCAAAAGATTCCTAATGTCTGACCTTGGAAATCTAGGTCAACCCCCCCCAACCCACCATAGCCCAAAACATAAAAACAAGACTCTCACAAATGGCAGATTCAATGCAGAAATGAAGACCCTTTTGTGCATTGAGCTCATAAACCCAAAAAATGCCCATGACCAGAAACCCCAGTAAACAAGCTACGAGTGGCCCCATCCATGAAGCAAAAGACAAAAACAAAAACAAAAGAAAAAAGCCATTTGAAAGAGAAAGTCATTTCCTTTTTACCTGAGGAGGCGGAGGAAGAGGAAGAGGCGGAGGCAGAGAATGTGGTGGTCGGTTGTGGAAGGCGTAGAGAACGCGGCGAGTCAGAGCGACCCAGTGAGTCGGTGAGAGAAAAACCCCCGGAAAAACGCAAAATAAGCTTACCTGGGGTGAGCCAAGGAAATAGAATATTATATGTATTTTGTCTCATGTACGTATCTGCCACCTTTTCTCGTTTTCCTCTTTTTCCATTTTGTCTCAGTGTTTTGCAGATTTTTTTGTTCTCGGATATTGTTTTTGGTCGGAAAAGTCAGGGAAAAAACAAGAGAGTGATGCTAAAATAACTTTAAAATTAAAAGAATATACTCTACTGTTAAATTATTTATTAATTTATTAATTTATTTTAATATAAAATGATAAAAAATATATATATTAAATTGTAAAACAAATATAAGTTTAATCAATACACTATAATTTTAATAAGAAAAGACCATGAAATGGCAAAGCCATGAGGGAAACTGGCAGAGAAACTCTTATCAACCTCCATCGCTTGTCAAGCCTCCTCCTCTCTAATAATACCAAACCCGCGTCAAAAACTACCACCATCATCAACTACCCAGGCTCTTCTTGGGTTTAGGGCCCTTTCTTCTTCCTCTTCCTCCACCACTACAACCATTTTTAAGAAACAGAAAGCATCAAATATCCCAATAAAGACTCAAAAGTTTCTTGAGCAGTTGAGACTTAGAAAACTCAAACTTTTGCAATTTTGCAACTGTATTAGGTTCAAAGTTACTAAAAGCATACTTCTTATATGTTATTTGTGCTGTAGCTGCTAAGACAAGAAGTGAAGGTTCAAAGCCCAGGCATCCACATCCACTAGCTCCTATGTAACAATACATGATACAGCAGTAGGGTAGCCTAATAGGAAACGGATTTTATCCGTTGCCTATGCAAAATATTAGCATAGTGAACTCTCACAATTGGGTGGAAGCACACAAACATTTGACTTGGCATGGCAAACGGATTTTAAATTATATTTTAAAACAAATGTAATTTTAATATGTTGAATTGTGATAGATTGTATTATAGTGTATTATGGTATTTTTGGTAGTTAAATAAGGTGTACTTAGTTTATTTTATAATTTAATTTTAAATATTAAGGTGTACTTAGATCATATGGTGGGGTTTTTAGCAGCACTAAAAAAACCTGCCACAAAGGTGGGGTTTAAGAGACTCTTAAAATTTCTCAATACACCCAATTTTAAATATGAAACATTAATTATAATCAAATTTAGCTTGATAAAATTAATTGGAAGATATGTAAACCTATAATAGTACGTTATCAAATCTGTTCACATATCAATGTATTTCGGATGAATTAATGAGTCATAATAAAGAATAGTGTTGTTTAATCATGATTTGCACTTACATTATACTATGTGGGTTTGTAATATATGTGTCGATATGACCGTCACATTGAAAAAATTTCGATAAAAATACATGTGTGTTTGCATCATTAGAATTGTTTCCTTTAACCCTCGTGGTTGTTGAGAAAGGGGGCATGGTGAGAAAGGGGGCATGTAATTCTTGTACATTAGAGTTGGAAAATATTAATTTAATTCGCATGAACATTTGACACATTGGCAATAATGTGAAAGATTTTTTAGTGTGACAATCACACTATGATATATTGTTACTAATTTAAGCACGTGTTATAATATAAGTGCACGATGAGTTTATATAAGGTATTACATTAAAAAAGAAAACTCATGTTATAACATGAATGTACTAAACCCTAAACCGCATAACACTTGTAGAGATTGAGTGACTCTAGCACAATTCAGAGTGCTTGTACGAAGCTATTATTACTATTCAAGCACAACTGGACAAGGATCCAATGAATGAGACTCATTATCCTTTGCAGAAGAAGTCTCATACTTACACCAAGGCAAATTTAGATGGTGAAAACACAAATTGGTACATAAATTGTGCAATCCTCGAAGGGGAACCTAAATTTTGTACTCAATTTTCCTTTGCTTACTCTCTCTTTTGGGTAACTTTGCTCAGTTCAATACCAAATAAAACTTGATTTACTGGTCAAAACTTGAGCTATGAAAGAGTAAGAATGTGGTAAATGACTGTCGGTGCCCCTGATTTCATGATCCAGAAGAGTGACAAGAGACAAAGATGGGTCCCTTGAGAGGTGAGAAAGGCAGAAGACCAAGAAAAGAAAGGATGCAAATGCAATTGCATGGCATGCACTTGAGTGACCATGAGTGATTTCCCATGTGCAACAACACCCAACTCCTCAATCACACCCTCTGTTTCTTCTTCTTCTTCTTCTTCTTCTTCTTCTTCTTGCCTTTCATAGATTATAATTGCTGCTTTTCCTCCCTCACCCACCTATATGTATTTTCTTCATCCTCTATTTACGTTGTTGTCCCTGTCCCCATTAGATTGACTTCAATTCAATAACTTGGTTTCAAAGAAAAAAAATGGTAGTAACTAAACAAAAGTGGTTGATGATGAGTTGGTGTAATAGTGGAGAATGCATAGGATGCTAGTTAAACTGTAGCAAGCTTGATTAATTAGCCTAAAATAGTACTTAATATAAAAACGGGTAAAATTCATCTTTTAAATTGACAAAATTGAAACTACAGAAACCAAACTGATATAAAACCGACAAAATACACAGATCAAAAATGACTTTTTGCTTATAATAAATTACGAAAGTTAACATTTCCATTGGTTTATTCATGCATTCTACTGCTCCATGTTTTAGAGGAGACCAAGCAAGTTTTTATTGGGTAAATCATTGGTAGCAAGTAGCTACTAGCAAACTAATTTCGTACAAATATTTTAAACAATCCTACTACATCCATATAACTATGTGCATGTGATAATTATAGAAAATTAATGATCATTGATGAGAAGTTGTATCTGTGCAAAGATCCCACCATTGAAATTGAGTAGGGCTTCAAGAAGAGAGGGTCAGTTTGGTAAATCCAAATTTTAGACATGGTACATACATAATTGGGTGGTTGTGGATGGGAAAGAAAAAGCAAAGAAAAGTTTCCAAACATGTTTTCTTTCTCGCTTTCTTTTTGATTAATCTGAATTCTAAAGTTGCTTTTTGGTATTGTTATTAGCTTGCTGCTAGTTAATCTCTCACTCTCATAATATCATTTCCCAGTCTATCTCTCCTTTATTCACGCCGCTCTCACTTCCAATTTCACACTTTTCTCTCTTCTCACTCAACACAAAAACACCAAAGCTTTCCTTGTTCACCATATCACTATCTATCCTTCTCATTTTGCTTCTTTCCTCCCTTAGACCCCAACACCACCATCAAAATGTCTGAATTTTCTTTCTCATCAAACACTTCCAAGAAGACTAAATTCTCTAGTCTTCTTCTTGCTGACTTCTTCAATGTTTGTTTCTTCATTTTGTCACACCCTCTCTACTTCTCCTACTTCATTTTCTTTTCGCCATACCTCCTCAAGCTCCTTTCTTTTCTGTCTCCTCTCTTCATCACCACTGCGCTTCTTGTCCTGGCTTACCTCACTGTCTCTCCCCCACTTGTCCAAGACAACGTTGTGAATTCCGAATTGTCCAGCATCAAAGTTGGTTGTCTTGTGACCACTTACCAAACTGTTTTGGAAAGATTGCAGAAGTCTAAAGCAGATGACAGTGATGGTGATGGTGATGATCATGATCACGAGGAGTTTCGAACTTTCGAAGAGCTTGAAGTGTATAAGATTGTGTTTGATACGTCTAGTTTTGAGATTAGCGAGAACCCAGTTGAAGAAATCTGCTCACAAGTCTCTGAAGCACCAGTTGATGATGTGTCCAGCCATGAAGGCAATGCTACCTCTGCTCCACTGGAAGCTGCAAGTGATGTTTTAGATAAAAACCCAGCTGAGGTTATTGCTTGGCCAAGAGTGGAGACATTGGCAGCATTCTTTCAAGAGGAGAATTGGTCAAAAGATTTCAAGGAAGAGAAAGAAGTCAAGCCAGCAAGCACACTGTCCAATAAAGTTGATGAAGATGGAAAAGAAAAAAGGTCCATGAGAAGAGCATCCAAGGATTTGGGTAGCAAAACAAGTATTTGTGAAGTGAATGCTGATTATGATGGAGATCAATTTACTTCCAAATCCAAGTCAAATTCCCAAAGGCTAGGAGCAAATTTTGGAGAAGACAACATTAAAGTTATGGAGGACTCTCAAATGCTAATGGGTCCAAATCTTGGAAGTTTTGGTTCAATGAGGAAAGAGAAAGAGTGGAGGAGGACACTGGCTTGCAAGCTTTTTGAGGAGAGACATCACAATGTGGAAGGAGGAGGTGGAGGTGAGGGCATGGACATGCTTTGGGAGACATATGATGAGACAGAATCAATTAAAGCTATGAAAGGAAAAAGCAAGTCAAAGAAGGGCAAGAATGGAAAGGTTGAGGAGGAGGATGATGGAGAGGAAGAGGAAGATTTCGATGGGCAATTATGCTGCTTGCAGGCATTGAAATTTTCAGCAGGGAAGATGAATTTGGGCATGGGGAGGCCTAATCTTGTCAAGTTTTCCAAGGCCCTCAAAGGGTTTGGATGGTTGCACCATGTCACCAAGCATGGGAAGAAGGGGTACCATTGATTTAACTAGATTTTTAGATTTACTTTGGTTAATGCATGCTAAATTCAAGTAGCAATGATGTGTATTTGAGTAAGAGTGCCACAAGTAAATATATCCCTTTGTTTTATGATATAAATTGGCTTCCACAAATTAACTATAAGATAAGATTGTTCCTCTGTTTCCATCCATCTGACTCATTTCTAGGTTACCAATTTATTTACACAAAGTTTCTTAAAAGAGTCAACTCATCATGTACTTTAACCTACTATAAGCATGCTATGATGACCAATTTGAGATTAGGGTTCATCAATGACCCCACAACTTTAGCTAGTGGCTTTTCTTTCAATGGCTTGAAAATATCATTCCCATTTTTTTTTTTTGACCATAGCAATTAGATCCTACCTAATTAGAGCTCTTTAATTACTGTGTAGATCTAGCTCTTTGATATTTCTCTAGGTAAAAAGAAGCGACCACCCTTCCTCTCTTTAGTAAAGTAGCCTTGACTTTTTAATAATGGAGTTAGGATTATGTTCTTCTAATAATGGAGTGCCCTTGGGCTACAAAAAAAAAGTCACATGGCATGCTCTTGTTTGCAAGAAAATCATATGGGAGTGGTTGTGCACCCAACTGCCATGGTACGTGATGGATGTTATGAGCAATAGCATCCAAGGCAATTCAGAATTATACCGATAAGATGTTACAAATTTAAAATCAAATATTATTATCTCATATTGAAAGATGAGCTGGTTATAAATTGCATCGAGATCTTTTCATATAGTACCCCAAACGACGCATAAATCGAAACTAAAAGCCCTTGTATGCAGCAGAGGTATAATAAACATTTTTTTCTACAATAGAAAACTATTAAATATCACATTAGTTGATGATAAAATGTAAGAATTGATGTGTAATGAGTACTAAATTACTAATTAATGAACCCATGTTAATTAGCAATGTTAACTGTCACATATTAATAAGGTAGACAATTTGGTAAATGTGTCTTG
The DNA here is from genome assembly GCF_902201215.1 of Prunus dulcis. Classification (NCBI taxonomy): domain Eukaryota; kingdom Viridiplantae; phylum Streptophyta; class Magnoliopsida; order Rosales; family Rosaceae; genus Prunus; species Prunus dulcis. The sequence goes on along the minus strand of NC_047657.1, from coordinate 16,585,793 downwards.
AGTTGAGTTGAGACTTGACATTATTGGGCCTATGCTTAATTAACTTATTTTTATTTTTCACAAATGCGTAATTAACTAATTAATAAACACCCAAATCCCACTAACGAACAAGTGACAAAAGTCAAAAACACAGCCCTAACCTGGGCCCCACATTATTGGGATTTTAATAAGCACCGCCAAGTCGCACTCGCTGATCCGCGTTTTACAGTTAATAATTAACAGAAAAAAATTTTAAAAAAATCCAAAATTAATGCCAGAGTCCGAGTGAGAGAAGAAGTGTGAGTCTCACAGACAGAGAGAAGCCAAATCGAAAATGGCGAACCTTCGAGTCTCTGCCCACAGCAGAGGAGGAGCCATGCGGAGCTCCACCGCGTCCTTCAGAGTTCTGGCTATGACCATTGCAGTCGCCGTCGTCTTCTTCATCTCTCTTTCATTTGTCTTCACTTCCCAAACCGACACTTCTGATCTCACCGACTTGGTAAGTGTTCTCTGCTCATCTCTCACATTCTCGCTGCTTCTCTGCTTCAATGGAGTTTCAAGTTCATGTTTTTCATTTCGGGATCTAATCGTTTTTGGATTTTCGTTTCCATTCCCCCGCTGGAACTAGACTAGTAGAAAAAGTTTGCAAAAATCGAAGTAATTAGTAATCTTTTGTTGTTAATTGCGAATTAGGGTTTCAATTCTGGTTCATACGGATTGGGATCGACGAGAAGGACGGTGCTTGCTCTGAAATCGGATCCTCTGAAGCCGCGACTGGACCAAATCCGGAAGCAAGCAGACGATCATCGGACCCTGGCCCTGGCATACGCTAGCTATGCGCGGAAGCTGAAGCTCGAGAACTCCAAGCTCGTTCGGGTCTTCGCCGATCTCTCGCGAAACTACTCGGATCTCATGAACAAGCCCGCTTATCGCGCTCTCTTCGACTCCGACGCGCTCAACATCGACGAATCAGTGCTGCGCCAGTTCGAGAAAGAAGTGAAAGAGCGAATCAAAGTTACCAGACAAGTAATCGCCGAAGCCAAAGAGTCTTTCGATAACCAGCTAAAGATTCAGAAGCTTAAGGACACTATTTTCCAAGTGAACGAGCAGCTGACGAAGGCCAAGAAGCAAGGAGCTTTCTCCAGCTTGATTGCCGCAAAATCGATCCCCAAAAGCTTGCATTGCGTTGCAATGCGGTTGATGGAGGAGCGAATTGCGCATCCGGAGAAGTATACTGATGAAGGGAAGCCGACTCCGCCCGAAATTGAGGACCCCAATCTTTACCATTATGCTATATTTTCAGATAATGTGATTGCAGCTTCAGTGGTTGTGAATTCGGCAGTGAAGAACGCCAAGGAGCCATGGAAACATGTGTTCCATGTAGTTACTGATAAGATGAACCTTGGAGCAATGCAGGTTATGTTTAAAAGCAAGGACTATAATGGGTCACATGTTGAAGTGAAGGCTGTGGAGGATTACAAGTTCTTGAATTCTTCATATGTGCCGGTGCTCAAGCAATTGGAGAACGCAAAGTTGCAACAGTTTTACTTTGAGAATAAGCTCGAGAATGCAACCAAAGACGCAACAAACATGAAGTTTAGGAATCCCAAGTATTTGTCTATACTGAACCACTTAAGGTTTTATTTGCCCGAAATGTACCCCAAATTGCATAGAATTCTGTTCTTGGATGATGATATAGTGGTTCAGAAAGACTTAACTGGTTTGTGGAACATTGATATGGATGGGAAGGTGAACGGGGCGGTTGAGACATGTTTTGGTTCGTTCCATCGTTATGCACAGTACATGAATTTCTCACATCCCTTGATTAAGGAGAAGTTCAATCCCAATGCGTGTGCGTGGGCTTATGGAATGAACTTCTTTGATTTGGATGCTTGGAGAAGGCAGAATTGTACCGCCGAGTATCATTACTGGCAGAATCTGGTAAGAGATTACTTTTCTTCTTGGTCAAATTTCTGTTCAGAATCCTTACATTTGCAAATAAATATGGTGGTATTGATATGTATATAGATGCATAAGTTGTAGAATATATTAGGTTGTGCGGACTCTGTGCATTTGTAGTTTTTTATTTTTTTGGTTTCAAACATGCAGCTTCTAGTTGGCCTTGTAGTAAGGGTTTTAGGGAATGGTAAAGAATGTCTCACTAGTTGTAGTGAAAACAGAAGGGAAAATTGCTGATAATGCTTTTTTAGATGCTATCATGTCATTCACATTAAGTATTCTGTTTTGGGATATCTCTGTGTTGATTTTGTTCATTCGACTCTAAATGTGTCAGTGACTGGTGGTCTATTGGAGTAGCACTAACTAGGGATGTTGTCTCCTTGCAGAATGAGAACCGTAGCTTGTGGAAATTGGGGACACTTCCCCCAGGTTTAATCACATTCTACTCAACAACAAAGCCTCTAGACAAGTCATGGCATGTTCTGGGACTCGGCTATAATCCTAGCATCAGCATGGAAGAGATTCGCAATGCCGCAGTGGTGCATTTCAATGGGAACATGAAGCCTTGGCTTGATATAGCCATGAGCCAGTTCCGGCCACTCTGGGAAAAACACGTAGATTATGATATGGAGTTTGTTCAAGCCTGCAATTTTGGTATTTAAATGAACAGGGGGTTTGCTGAAGCTCTAGTTGGAGGATCTGCCAATGCTAGTCCTTGTAACTAGTAAGCTATTATCTCCTTGTGGGTTCCATTGCTACTCCTTTCAAGTTAACCAGTTATATTCTTCTTAGTAAGTATAGGGAAGATATGCATCAATTCAAGTGTAGCATACATGTTTTCCATGTTAATCTAGGTCCTCTTTTTATTGTTTCATACAACTTAAATTTACTTGGAAGATGTTAATTGTTGAAAGTTGGTGGATGTATCTACAGTAAATTGCCTTTAGCTAGCAGCTATTGGACCCTGAAGAATGTAGCAATCTTCATATAACCTGCCCTATTTTCAAGCCTATCGCTCAAATATCAGAACAATGCCTTGGAGGGCTCTGATATGAGAAGATTGTATGTATACTACTATCTTGTTTTCCTCAAGCCCAAAGTTCAGTGAAATTAAAAGAATCCCCCTTTGGTTTTGGAAAATACGCCAAATATCTCAAGTATGATAGATTTCGAAAAAGAAAAGTAATGGCGGATGCTTATTTACTTTCTCCGTACAAATATTACAAGGTTTGATACTCGGCTACTAATCATGTACACTTGGCGGGTTTGACATGGTCCCCGGAGGATGTGGATAGCCGGCCAGAGTTGGACGCCGGTTGGACTAGGTCGTAAGTTTTGCATTGACTAAAAAGAAACGAAAAAATTCAGTTGATTGCAACATTTTGCATTCTTTTAAGTAGATTAATTTAATTAAAAAAGAGTCGACTTTCAGACTGAGTTCAAATGGAATAGATAAAATTTAATTGATGAATTCCTACTATGAAATGATTTTATTAACTTGTGAAAATCAAAAAAGATCTAGGATCGAGTTTGTACCGATGCACAAAATCAAGTAAACAATAAGATCAAACCATCCGCAAAACATTAGCCCACAATAATCAGGGAAACCTACAACCAACACGAGACAGGCATTACAACACATCAAAAACCCTAATCCTAATTCATTTTCCCAATTTCCTTCCACATAAACAGCGCAACGGAGCTACTACAAGTAGTTTATCGAGAAACATATACTAAAGCATAATTCTACCACCACTATCAACCCCAAAATAACTCCAATATTAAAGCCGAAAGAAAATAAAAAAGTCAAGGAAAAAAATCCTATGGGAATTCCTAGGTGGTTCATCCACAAACAGATCATAAACAGCCCTCTTCATGCTATCCAACAATTACACCATGGTCACTCGGAAAAATTTTAATTTGTCTTCATTCGCCAATGAACCTCTTCAATGCCTGGCCTTTATCAGGCTGAGGCAGACACTTGTGGTGCTGTACTCTTGGCCGCTGTATTAACAGCCACCCCGGCAGGACGATTCACACGACCACCATGATCAGACCTCTGATATCCATCAGCTCCACGACTCGGTGCTCCTCCCCTATTGCTACTCCTACTTCCAAATTCAGACTTGAAACCGGAATCACCACGTCCATAAGCTCTACCACCTCCATAGCCTCCACGTCCTCTTGCTCCTTCGGTCCTGTAACCATTGCCACCTTCAGCCCGGTATCCATTGCTGTTGCCCCTTCCAGATGAAAACCGTCCCCTGTTGTTCCCTACATATAGAAATGGACAAGCAAAAAATTGTTGTAAAAGAATTAGAATCAAGGAGGGTACAAATGTGCAATCTCCATTTTGAACACAATGTTCAGCACAAAATTCAACTCACCTCGAGTAGATCTCTTTTCCTCAACAAAAATTTGGCGGTTGCCAATCATGATGGGTGAAGCCTACAACACCAATAGAAAAATGTTATCCGCACAAGCACATGAAAAAATGAACACAAAGACTTGTAAAATCAAAGGACTAGAATATCAAATGGACTCTTTTGTTTTTATCAATAAAAAAAGAAACAAGCAATAAATTAAGAGTGCTTCTAAATGAACCTTAAAATTAATTGAGTACACCCTACTATAAAAGCATATATTGAATTATTGATTTACCCTAATATAAAATGACCAAAAATGATATATGGAATTGTGAAACAAATATAATTTTAATAAGTACACCCTACTAACCATATTCAACCCTAATCAAGAGATTGCTTGTCCTATTGTGTTTTAAACGAAAGAGGTGGTGATTGCAAGAACTTGGAATTGCAAAAAAAGTGTCGAGTTTTAGTAGAAGCATAAATCCATATGAAAAGTCAAAGATTTATAAACACTATTAAAAAAATAAGGCTGAAAATCAACTATAAAATAATGCTACAAGTATTAGGGTGTACCACGGGTATTTTTGGTAGTTTTATAGGGTGTACTTAGTTAATTTTACATTTTAATTAAAATATTAGGATGTACTTAGATCATAGGGTGTACTCAGTTAATTTTAAGGTTCGTATAGCAGCACTCTAAATTAAAAAGCAATTATGTTAACAACTCTTTATTGGGTTCAAACAAATAAATAGAACCATAAATCTATTCAAACATCCAAGATAACGGGGCATGAAAAAACATAGTGCATCAATGAAGAAACATGCAACGAACTAAAACGCCACTTTCCTTATGTTAAAAACTCATTAATAGGGTTCAAAGAAATAGACATACATAAATCTTTTCAAACATCCAATATAATGGATCGTGAAAAAAATAAAAAGTTGTACAACAATGTCTATTAAATACCTCCATCGCACTGTGTACAGAACTTGCAGCCTCATATTCCACAAAGCCAAAACAAAAGCCCTGTGTAATGATGGAGGAACAATAAGTACTTTCACAGAAGAATTGCAAACATCAAAGATAGAGAAACTCAAGACAAACCTTTAGGCTTCTAACTTGCACACCATTCTGTTTGATCAGTCCAAATTTCTTAAATTCATTCTCAATAAGAGCATTTGTAGAATTCATTGGCAGACCTTTAATGTAGATAGAGTGACCTTCAGCTGTTTACATGAAACCAAATTTACTATGCAAACGTATGGGAGGATAAGAAACAGAGAATAAGTTAAATAGCGGTATAATGAACTGCATACCTTCGGCCTCTAGATTCCCATTTTCTCGTGCATTTGTGCTGGAAACTACCGTTTCTGAAACTGGAACAGATGTTGGAGCAGCAGTCACTTGCTGCTCTTGCTTCTTTGGGACAGACCTCACAGAAGCAGGTGCTGGAGTAGAAAATGGCACAGTACTCTCCTTCATAATCTTAAGCTGGAACAAGTGATTTAAGCCCCAGAATCAGATGTGGACAACAACAAAGAAGGAGGAAAAGTGAGATTCTTTTGCACAAATTGCGTTACTAAGTTAATGAGAAATGTAGTACTGCAACCAATTACACAATATTTACAAATCTGAAAATATTTAGAGGCATGAGAGATAGTAAAACAGCTACTTACGATTGAGGCATATGACTTCTTCGGGACTTCAACTTTAGAGTTAGATTCAGCTTCAATTTTGGAGTTGGACTCAGCTTCAACTTTGGAGTTGGATTCAGCTTCAACTTTGGAGTTGGATTTAGCTTCGACTATAGAGTACGATTCAGCCACCACCTGTGAATCATCAGGAATTTCATTGACAACCTCCGGTACTGGTGCTTCTTCTTCTTCGATTGAAACTTCTCCATTTTCAGTGGGATTGTATACTTCCTCCTTGGCAACATCCTCAGAAACTACAACCACAGGCTCTGAGACATGATAGCCCTGCAAAGCGGTAGTATCTACAACAAGAATCAAACTCAATTAGAGCTAACAAAAGTACACACTTTAACATTTAAATAAGAATCATGTATACCATGCTTGGGAGTAAGAGGAGCTTCAACAGCAGCATCAACAACCAATCCATTGTCCCCGTTTTGAGGGGTGGAATCATCAACATATCTAAAAACATCGTTCAAAACAAAGTAGCCTACGTCTTGTGGTGCCAAGAAAAAACTTTGAGTAAATTTCTTCCTTATATTGTCCTTTCCAGTTAAAAACCCAGTGACAAGGACAAATACTCCCCCATTGTAAGATTCTTGAGCATCCACAGTTACGATATTTGCACTGAGCTCTCCATAATCAAGTATCTTCTTGTTGATTGCCTGCACAGTAAAATAATAACCAAATCCAAAGGAATTATTACTCTCACAGTTTTCATCAATTCCGTCTGTGATTCATAACTTCATATTTCTATATTTCTATATTTAGTTGCTGAGAAAAATGTACAATTCTTTAATTATTTAACTTGTAATGCCTCTATATCCAGTGCAACAGAATTTTTATGTTTTTCTTATACTTTCTAAGCTTCCGGAGACACAATATATATAACCAATGAAAAGCATCAAAGGGAAAATTTAACACTCCTAGGCATAGGCATCTAGGCCCCAAATAAGTTGCTTTAATAACAATTATGAATATGATCTCGCATGAACATGCAGATGCATTAATATAACGATAAAGAAAGTTGGGTCTTGGAAGGAGCTTACATCCATCGTTGTTGTAATGCTCATGATCCCATCGTCTCCAGGACGACCAAGCTTACTAATATCTTGATAAAATCGATGAACAAGCTGGGGGGATTGTTCCAAGATATTGTAGTACTGAAGAACAAATGCATTGCCAACCTATATTTAACAAATAAAAAATAAAGAATCATTCCAAATCCGTTAGCAACCATCAGGATCAATAGCGTTGTAAATCATCAACTACTGTTCAGGTATCGATACATACAACATCGGCACTAGGAGGGAGATTTGAAGCTGGGGCTTGCTGCACCGGAATCGTCATCTCTGATCAACCTCCAGAAACCAAACAACATCATTACACATTGAACTAAAAAAACTGATGCAGATGATTTCACTAAAACGTATATTGAAGAATACTGCATTTCTTTTTTTCCTTTTTATTTTTAAAATACTAAATTTCAATACTACTCCAATTCTTTCATTTAGATATTTGAAAAGTTTTTTCTCCAGTTAACTGAAGACACATTACAAACCTTTCCACAACAATATAAATAATAATAATTTCCTCGCGCTATTTATATACATACTTTCAAAATAAATGTTCTTCTCGAATCTCATCAGGAAACATGGCTCAAACTATCCACTAACTGAAATTCAGCTTAATTCCATACACAAAAAAGATTCTAAGAAAGAAAGAAAAAAACTCTCTTCAAACTTAAATCAGCTCACTACCAACTAAAGAAGGCGATTTTAGACTTCCATTAAACAAACCGATATCTAAAGCAGGCTTAAATAACAAACAAAACGAAAAACTTGGAATATGAAAAGCAGAGGTAATGTATGAGATTTGAAGAGCGAAAGAGTTACCTGAGCGTGGATCGGAGGGAGAGAGGTGAGAGAAGAGGAAAAGGTTGGTGGTGCTGTACGACTTCTCTCACCTCCTTAGTGTGGTTTGGCGGTTTCTAGGGTTTTGGTGGATCTTCAAGAGGCGCGAGAGAGTTGGTATAGGAGGAGGGAGAGGGAGGGGAGAGAGGAAGTGAAAAGGGTTTTGGGTATTTATATTCGAGAAAGGGAAAATGAATATTTTATTTTATTTTATTTGTTCCGTAATGCGATTTTTCTTTTTTCTATTTTCTAATTAAACTTCCTCTATCTTGGAATTAAAAAATAATAAACAGTTTAGCAATGTCCTTTTGTCCACGACCAATGACAAAAAGTGTAGCAAACCCCCCTTCAAATAAAATACGAGGACAAAAAATAAAACATATGTGAAGTCTTAAGTGAATTTTTTATTTTTATTTTTTAGTGTATAAAGAGGGGGTTCAAGCCCGGGTGCAATGAGGCGAACATATATTGACTAATTGGTGTAACCCACATTTACTTAGGTGCAATTGTTTAATATAGATTATGATGATTATTGTTGTAAGTTATACACTAGTTAGGGTACTTCAAAGCAAACCTCATGGTTTCAAAATGATGAAACATTAGTGCATTAAATGTATGATTATTAAGTTGCGCATGTGATTCATGATAGCAATAGATGTTAAATGAGTCATTTTTTAAAGTATGTGGTTTATTTTGAAGATGCAAGTAATGTTTTTTTTATTCAAAGGATCTATTACTTTATTTTTTATTATTTATTTATTTTATTATTCAAACGATAGTCTAAATTATAAGGGGAATTGAGTTTCTTACATACACACCTAGGGTGGGTTCGGTCTGGGTTGATTCAGTTTTGGGCTCAACTCGAACAACGAACCGTAGGGCTTGGTTTGTGTCATTTTGAAAACCGAAACCAAACCATAATTGATGAAAACCGACCACTTCGATTAACCGGACTTGGTGGGTTGGTTCAGTTCCGTTTGGGTTTTTTGACTTTCTTAGAGAGAGAGAGAGAGAGAGAGAGAGAGAGAGAGAGTAAATAAAAGCGATGGAGAGGAGAAGAAGAAAAAAAGAGGGAGATATGGAGAAGAAGAAGAAGGAAAAAAAAAGAGGGAGATGGGGAGAGGGAGTGAAGACATACATAAGAAGAAGGAGAAAAAAAAAACATAGAGAGAGAGGGACTGATGGAGACAAGACAAACGGAGAGATGGAGAGAGAAGAAAAAGAAAAAATTGAAACTATGTATTATATATATATATATATATCCTATAATAATATTATATATAATATTTTTTTAATAGCATCGGTTTCGTTTGGTTAAACTGTGGTTTTGAATATTGCAAAATATATACCAAACCATATATTTCGGTTTGATTTGGGTTCAAACTTATGAAAAAAAAAATTTGAAAATAAACCAAATCAACCCAAACCAAAACCGGGTTACCAGTTTGAATGCCCAGCCCTATACACATCACTAATGTGCCATAGAGGTTCACACAAACACTACCAAAGTATCATAGAGGTTTGAAATAAAACTATTGATCTGTAAGTTAATGTCTGTTTCCACTATGTTACACCATATTTACCTATTATTTCAAACTTAGATAGTCACAACAAAATATGTGTTTTAAATGTAAATTTAGAGCCAAGTTTCTTTAATTTTTTATAGGGTATTCATTGCTTCATAGTCTCGTGCGTATTAAAGAGTTTTGCTCAATTTGCCGCTCAGCACACCCATGGGATGGGTAAAATGGAAAGTTTTGGGGGAAAATAAAACTTGAGTGTTTGTTGAGCACGTTGAGCAATTGTTTAGTGCTCAGCTGAACTATGCCTTGTGGGGGCTGGTAAATTGGGCCAAGCCAATGACTACCCGTAGACCCACTCGTCCTTCATTGGGCTGTGCCCACATTGATCATGGGCTATTCTATGTTTTGGGATTAATTAGAGAGAAAATAAAGGGTAACAAAAAAAGAGAGATCTTATTAATGAAATGTTTATTTATCAAAATATGTATGTATGAGAGAAGAAAAGAAATTATCCCTAAATTAGGAATTTGATCAACTAAAAGGGATATCATATTTCTATGTTTTCCGATTTCGTTACCCGCTTCCTTACTTCCCATATTTCTAAATTTCCCTTACTTCCCATATTTCTAAATTCCCCGATTTTCTTACTTTCTTATTTTCCCGTTACAAATAAGTAAATTATACCATACATTAGTATGTTTGCCCAAAACAAAAAAAATTAGTATTGAGCCATAGAAAAAAAAGGTAACCAAGCTCAAGTTCTCCCACCACCTTAAGAATTTGAAATAGCTGGGATGAATTTGTAGGAAGTATGTTAAACAAAATATTGAAAAAAAGGAGGATATCATATTTATATACAAGAATATTAGATCTAAAAGGCTAACTGTACGCCAATCACATTTAGGAAAACTTTATACACACAAAATACCCAAAAAAAAAAGAAAAAAAGAAAAAAAAAGAAAAAAAAAAGCAAAAGATAAGCTTGTCTGTCCCATTAATTTCCAGTCAAGAACTCATGTAAACTGAGGTTTTGGTATAGCCTGCCTCCCATCAATCTATCCATCTCCTTCTGCATACAACATGTATGCAAATCCCCACCAAAGTAACTCTCATCAGCTGCAATTAAAAAGCAAAAACTAAAAGCTAAAAGCTAGCAAATTAAGATAAAGACGACCAGAAATGAAAAAGGGTCAGTTTCCATATCAGCTGATAGATTCAGCTCTCATCATCCAAAAGCAGATGGGATCACAGTTATGTGTCTCAGAGGCTGAGATACATCAGTGCCTCCAGCATGCTGCACAAATTCAGCTGGTGAGAATGTGCTTCCATGGCAGACACAGACAATGCTGATCTCAGATTTTGTGTAGCTGTACAAGAACCCATGAATTGTTTTCCCATTTGGGCCATTCCCCGTGGTGGAGACATAAGGCATTTGGGGAAGAGAACTGCACTGGGTTTGGGGTTTTGGGGGCTTTGCAATAGGGTCCATTTTGGTAATTTCTTTCAATGGAGTACTTGTTAAAGTTGCAGAATCTCCATTTGATGAGATGGGTTTGGGGATTGAAACTGGCTCTGTGTTTTCTGATTTGGGTTCTTCTTTGGGAGCCAGTTTTTTATCATTGCCTTGAGAATTTGATTTAAATGAGTTGGAGGTAGCTGTGTGTTCAGATTGGGCCTTGGTCTTTTTTGATATTGAACCATTGTTCAAATGGGTTTTTTCTGGTAAGCTCTGGCCTGAATGGCTTCTGGTCTCACTGCTTCCACCACCTAAAAGATTTTGAAACCCAAAAAATAAAAACCAAATTCTATTTTGGCAGAAAAAAAATAAATTAATTTTAACAAAATAAGAAACGAAGGATATGCACAATTTAGAGTATGTATACAGTACCTTCATGAGAAACTGCGCTTTGATGATCAGAAACGGTAGAGGAGCTACACATCGGGGACCCATTCAACGACCCCATTTTACCCAATCCGCCATTCGACGACGTCATTTTACCAACTCCACCATTCTCCTCCGTTTCGCACCCGTTATTTGCCAAATTTTTATGCGCCTGAAACGGCCTGAAACCGCCGCCACCGCTGGGAGCCCAGCACGGCATCGCGCAAGGGTACGCGAAGCCGTTCGTGTATGGAACGAACTGCACCGGCGGGTACGGGTACTGAGCCGGTTGAACCGGGTAGCGGGGCTCCGTTTCGCCGTTATTCATATTCAGATTGACGTTCACATTCACGTTCGTCTCTGTTCTCTCTCTCTTGATCGCCGGTTGCTGTTGTTGATCTTCTGTTTGGGCCTCGTTCCTTCCTCGGCTTCTCTTCTCTTCGCGCTTCCTCTTCGCCTCTTGCCTCCGCAGCGCCTGGATCTCCCGCTTCGTCTGCGAATCAAGAAGCGCGCCCTCCGGCTCCGACGACGCCGTTTGGTTCTCCTTTTCTCTCCGATCCAAGCCGAAGCCGTTGACGGGCTGCAATTTCTCTGGTTTTCTGAAACTGCCTCCGATTGACAACCCTAAATCGAGTTCAATCTCCTCCTCTTTCAATCCGGGCTCCGAAACTTCCACCATTGCCGTAAAGCTTAAATTTTCAACGTATCAAAGAGCCTCAAACTGAAAAAAGAAAACTTCAAGCTTGAAGCTGGAGCTTCGTAGTTATATGAAGAAAGTTCCTCTCTCTCTCTCTCTCTCTCTCTCTCTCTCTGTGTTTTGAAATTCACATTAGGGTTTGCTGTCAGATTTTCTGAGGAGAGAAAAAGGGTAAGGAAATAGCTGGGGAGGGAAGCGAGGGAGGGCGCCACGTGGCGGAAGAGTAGAAGGCGACAGAGACGGGGGGTAGACACGTAGGATATTTTCGGATATATTTTTAGCGGACGGGATTAGCAAAACTCTTCGCCACTAATCCTAATTAACCGCTGGTTAAAATAATCGAAAATCGTCTTTTTAAGGGTTAATTTAGCGGGAAACAAACTCTTCTCAAGTGTTAAAGGGAGATTTCTTTGAGCCAAGAAGCACGCTCGCAGGTTTAGGGCGCGCCATGTGGCACAAGTGCATGGAGAGCTTAGAATCGGACACGTGTCCGCGCCTGGCAACCGTAAATAACAACGCATAGGCGGAGAGCTCTGGGGCTCTGACAGCCTGGCACATGCGTACGGACGCGTGGTGCGAGATCTTGCTGTCACCCCGAGAATCTCTACCGTCCTTTTCTCTCCACGAATCCCCATGACAGTAGTTCTACGTGGCATCGTCCACAACCGCCACGTGTCCCAGCTGGGCAAAACGCGGGGCCCGCATCCCATAAGGATGGGATTGAGAGACTGAAACGTGGCGCACTGGCGCGCATGTTGAGAGTCGCAGCTCGGCAGGGTCAAGCTGGTCTGCACCTTTTACGGAGAGTGATGTTGACGTGTCGAGGTGTTGCTCAGATTCGGTGATGCGGACACGTGGTGAAAGGGGAATGGTTGAGGTTGGTTGTGTTTGTAGGGTAGTTGACACGTGGCGGGTTGTTGGGGGATGAGTTTGTTCAAAAAAGTAGAAGATAGGGTATGTAGCGCATAGACCGGGTTTGAATTTCGTATGACCGAGCATTGCAGTTACTTGTATTAGGCATGGTTACCACGTGTCGCTGTTTGGATTCATAGACTTTATACGCATTGGGTTGTACCTTGAGCCTATTTTTCGACAATTAGGGACGGGTTCAGAATTTAAAAATGGAGTGGTCAAAATTTATTTTACGTATGTATATTTAAAAAAAATACAAAATTTGGTGGTACAAATGAATTTTATTGATAAAATAAATTAAAATAATAAAGAATACATATAAAAACTAGTAAAATTAAAAAATTACTAATAAATTGACGTTTTATTTTAAAACAATATGAATATTCTTTTACTTTTAGTTAACGTAGTCCTAAGACAATATATACTCCTAATTCTACTTCATTTTTTTTTTTTTCAGAATGAATTGAGACGATATTTTATAAATACGTAATTATTTTAAATATATTAATTATTTCTTTATTTTTCGATCGACGTACAGGGAGGCTATTGTAACAAAACAAAACCAAAAACAAAAAAAAGAGAAGAAGGGGTTTGTTTATGCGTGAGTGGTGTGGGACTTGGGTGGGATGATATTTTATTTTTGCCCTTAAAGAAATAAAACTGAAGGAAATGTTTGGCTATTGCAACGGAACAGACAAACAAAAAGGAAGAAGGGGATGCGTAAAGTGTGGAAAGACTATACTTGGGTGGGCTAATGTTTTAGTTTAGGCTTAAAGACATACAAATCATCTGGGCTATAGTCCAGGTTGCCCCCTTCTAAGGTCCGTTCTTGTTGACAATTTGGGCCAAAATAAACACTTTGCGCCCAGTTGATAATTCTGAAATTAGGGTGCATCTTTAGTTTGAATTCATATATCGACTTGAGAATGTAATTCAATGAACTGTGATTAATTTATAATTTACGAATGAAGGGTGAACTCGTAATTTTAACAGCTACTTATTGGAAACATAATTCTATGGATTGTGATTAAGCTATACCTTATTAGTGAAGAGTGAATCTGTCACCTTAATGAATTGTAATTAATCTATACCTTATTAGTGAAGGGTGAATACGTCGCTTTAATAGGTGCAGTGCATTCATCTACATTATGAATCCGCACAATAGGAAAGTTCCTCAAATTAGGAGTTGACAAGGTAAAATTCGACAAGTACATTCGTTCAATTCTTGACTGCAAAAAAATTCGTTCATTCCCAAACCCAAAAGGCACAAGTAACCATGTCTTACAGTCGTACTATGGCATAAAGAAAAAGAAACGAGAGTAACACATTTACTCATTTACTTCCAACCCCCTGTCACAAGATGCTTGTATATTTTGCTCAGAGAACGAAGGGCAGTACATCATTAAGCCCTGCAGCTCTAGACAGGAGGCATCCTCATTATCAGCTGCCCTGCCATTTTACTGCAAAACAGAAAATACTGTGTTAGGAGGGTTCAGGGCATCTGAGATTAGTCATTAGAGCGTGGCACAAGGGGCATGGTTTTATTGTATGCAACCGTTGTATATATAAAAGCTTCGAGAGAGGTCGTATGCAAGATTTTTCTCGGGGCTTACCTCTTTATGTAGTAGTAACAAAAGTCAGCTAAGATGAATGTTTGAACCATCTCACCGAGGAAAGCTGACAAAAGCCAGAAATATCCACTCCCAATGTAGTATATATATGTCCCGTTAGTCTCATAGATCTGCACGTAAATTGCAAAATGTCGCATTTAGTCAGATACATGTCTAATTGTAAAACTTCATATGGATGTAGTCATGACAAACCTGAATAATCCAATGAGCACAAGCAAAAAATCTTGAAATCCCCAATGCAAATACATAATGGGAGGTAAATGGTTCAATCATCTGAAAACAAGCATGATAAGAAGAAAACAAAGATCAAAATAACGTCCAGTCAGTTGGTAAAACGGGTGATAGTTTTAATCTGATGTAAACTGTACCTTTGCATTCTGCATCAACCGAAGTTGAGGCAGAACTGAAACAGCCTCCATGTTTGCACCAAATGCCCAAAGGATTCGACAGAAGCGATAATTTAGTGTGTAGGGGTGGACGAGCACACCAAGGACAGCAGAAGGCACCACCTGCATTGTGGTTTATGAGGCAAAACAAATGTGAATATTCTTGTACCTTTTCTAAAGCTACAATACCAGTTTCTGGTTCTGTACTTCAAGTATAGTAAACATGTTCATTCAAGATCAGTGCCTGTTGCAATATAGTAATGGTTTGAGGCTGGCCATAGTCTAAACAACACATGCATATGGAAGCAGCTCCAAATCTTCTCAAATCGAAAGCAAAATTTTTCGTTTCTCCGTGATTCAATCTTGTCTGCCATTTGGTTTTATAACAACTGGCAATTGAAAATCATGCTATGGAGATGCACAATGGAGAAAGAAACTACATAAGCAAATTTCAAGGTTTAATAGAATTCTTCCCTTCAAATTTACTGTTAACATTAACATCCTAACTGACAATATGACAAATGCAGCCTCACCTAAAATTTATAATCTCCAATTAAATAGTTCTGGTCTTTGAATACATTCTTCAAATGATTTCCCACGTATTTGACAAAGCATTCGGGTCAGATGAACC
Source organism: Prunus dulcis (assembly GCF_902201215.1). Classification (NCBI taxonomy): domain Eukaryota; kingdom Viridiplantae; phylum Streptophyta; class Magnoliopsida; order Rosales; family Rosaceae; genus Prunus; species Prunus dulcis. Next base: position 16,570,216 of record NC_047657.1, on the reverse strand, counting down.
GGCATACAGACCGTATACACATGTAATATTTATACATATGTATAAATTCCTCAAACGGTTCCCAGCTACACATGTATACACTAAATAATACATACATTTACTTGTGCACACAAACACTTAATTTAAAGGGAGGTCGAAGATCTTTACCAGGTAATATAAGCGAAAATTGTCCAGTTCCTTTATGTAGGTCGACTTCAATTTAAACCGTATCATATATATGACCCACGCCGTTGCCACGAGAGTAAGAAAATCTAGCACAGTGTGAATGTCACCCTCCATCATTGTACTACAGAACAACCTTACTGCTAGGAACAGAGCTGTGAGTTCCTGAGTCTTTAGGGAAAGACCTGAGAGTGCATCAGAAACCAGTTTGTTTATCAAAATAAAGCACAATGTGACCTGAATTCTAATAGATTAGGGTAAGATTATGCATTTGAAGATGGATATTGGGACTTCAAAAGAAAGACTAACCATGTTCATGAAAAATTGCAATGCTAAAACAATAACCATTTTATATAATTAGTGAGAGCAAAATTAATCTATAATTGTTCAAATTTTCATCCATCCCCCTTCTTATTCTTGAACTGTTTTCAAGTTTGATTGAAGTTGGTCCATTTACTAATTAATTAATTAATTAATTGCTAAATAAATTGTACCCTGCAAGCTGCAGCCATTGTGCCATGATAATACAGCAATAAAAGGTCACACCTTTAAAAATCGAAAATCGAAAATCGAAATTGAAAAACCCAACTAAATCAACAAGAAGCATGACAAATCACATTAACAAAAAAACCCAAGAATCCAAATCAACCCACAATTCAGAAAGAAAAAAAAACAGAATTATGAAGGATTGAGAAAAGAGGAAGGCAAAGATACCAGAGCAAGTCTTTTGGGTGGTGAGCTTGTAGATGAGGACGATGATCCCAAGCACATGCACAACCTCAGAGGCAATGAAGAAGTAGTGGTGATTCCTCACCCAAAACCTCAATGCAAGCAAAGCACAGAGAGCAAGGAAGGCTCCAAGAAAGACCTTGACTTTCATTGACTGGCTCCTCACCCATTGAAACAGCACATTCACAGGCGAGCTCCTCCTCCTCCCCATGGTATCAGCCAAGACTGCTCTGCACCTGATCGATCCCTCTAGAGAAAGAAACCAGATTGATATTGAAAGAGAAACAGAGAAACAAACGAAGAAACAAAAATTATGTTGTGTTTTTTTCCTGTGTGTTGTTAGAGGTAAAGATTGTGAGCGTTTTGATGGGCAATTGGGCATGCAGTTGGTCTCCGATGCTAGGTGGCATTTATGTTGTTTCCATTCTGGGGACCAATTAGGAAAGAACACGTCAAATATCAGTTTAAGGAGGAAAGATTATATTGGATCCCGAAGTTAATGCTTTCCTTTTTGGTTCTCTTGAATTTGGGTATGTAATCATCCTTGGAGTTGACACCTTTGATGACTTTCTTATTGGTTTGTAAAAGAATTCAATGACGCAACAACACAAATAGAAAGAAGGAAAAGATTCCTTCTTGGGCATGGAAAAGGAATAGAGGATTTATTTCTAACATACTTAATTTAGGAAAAAGATAGGATAAAAATTAAACTCTCAATCGTTGAGACTAATTGCTCTACCGTTGAAACTACAAATTCCCCCGAACTAAACTCTTATACAAAAATAAGCAGGTACGCAATTAATCTTTCCTTTTTTGTGTGAATGTTACTCGATTTCAAGAATGATAAGTAAGTTGCAAAGGACTCACGAGCTAGGGTAGTGGTTCGTAGCAATTACTCCTCTAAGCAAGGTCTTGGGTTCGATTCCTAGTATAGTGTGTGTGAATTTAGTATATTATCGCTCCTCTCAATAGAAAACGTCCTTAAAAAAAACGTTAAAATGCTAAGTTTGGCAGGGGATCTTAGCATCCAAAATCAAAACATTGTAGGTATGTTAGTGTGACTTTTCATCTTTTTATATGACTATTTTGCTTCTTGTCACTACAAAAAAAAATAGCAATAGTCACTATTTTGTCACTAATTTTGGTGACTGTTGTGGGAGTTACTAAAAGTTTTAGTCACATTTTTTGACTTTTTTGGTGACTAAAAAGGCTTTCAGTCACCTTTAGTAACTCCCACAACAGTCACCAAAATTGATGACAAAATGATAACTATTGCCACTTTTTTTTGTAGTGTGTTGTTGTTGGGTATCTCTTTTATATGTTCAATCAAATTTTGGATTATTTCTGACATTATTGCCAATGGAATTTGGATTGTTCCACACATATATCAATTGATAAGGAGCATTTTGTTCCTTAAATAATAGATATTCATAAATTACTAGTGATGCATGTATCTATGTATAAATATTCAAATCCTCACTTACCTCTCATTAATAAAAAGAAAAAGGAAGGAAAGACAATTACTTTATGTCCTAATCTCATAAACTAGCAAACTACCAAACGCAATTCACTACCTATCTTCATAGAATTCAAAGGGCAACCTTGGGGTTAAGATAACTTCAAGGGAAGTTGCCTTTGGCATGGTAATGCCTAGCCCTTCAGTCAAGTCCACGGGCATGTCCATAGGTGTTGCCAATTCAAACCCTTGAAGCAAGCGTCCAAGCGTCAAATGAGTAACTTGCAATGCAAATGTGGCCCCTGGACAAGACCTCCTTCCAGACCCAAATGGGATGAACTCAAAATGGTTACCAGAGGCATCAATTCCTACATGGGTTGTGAGAAATCTCTCTGGGCAGAACACTTCAGGGTCTGGCCACAAACATGGGTCTCTATGCAATTTCCACAGATTCACAAACAAACGGGTGCCTTTGGGGATGTGAAAGCCACAAACTTGACAGTCTTGCATTGCTTCATGAGGCACTGAGAGTGGGCCTGGTGGGTAGAGGCGCAGTGTTTCTTTGACAATGGCTTGGAGATAAGGTAGGTTTTCGATATCAGTGTCTTCAATCCATCTGTCCCTGCCAACTTTGAGGTCTAGCTCTTCTTGGGCAAGCTTCAAAACATGCCTATTGTTTAACAGTAAAGAGAGGATCCATATCAAGTTGATTGCTGTGGTTTCTGAACCAGCTAGAATAAGATTCTGCCACATGAAAAGTTGAAAATTGTGAACAACAAACAATCTAGAGTGTTGCAATTTTTCTTTAAAAAAAAAGTTTCTTGCTCTGTTTTGGGTAGTTTTGAGCTATCAATCACTTGAAAATAAAAAAGATGAAAACTTTACTGAAAAAACAATGAGAAACATTTATAGATTTACCACCACAGATGATAAAAATCATGAGTAATTGTGGTTTTTTTCATATGATTAGGCATATAAACATACCATTGATGTTGCCTTGATGATCGTTTCACGCGTATAGCCAAGCGTGGAATTGTCCTCAATCACAGACATCATGACATCAATGAAGTCATGCTCGTCCCTTGAGTTAGTCTCTTTCTTTGCATAATGTTCTTCAACCCAACTTCCCATGACAGAATCTAACTCCTTCATAATACGCTTCATAGCTTTAACTTGCCCCTTAAAATCAATCCAACTTGGAAAACCAATTACATCGGCAGCAACTGGATTTCCTGACACATACATAAACTCCTTCACAATTTTCCCAAACCTTTGCTCGTCTCCCTCATCTGAGCTATCAAAATATCTCTTCCCAGCAATCATTCTAGTAATTACATTCAAAGTTAGGTGCTCAATCCAATCACTGATCACGACCTTGGTTAGATTTAGACCATTGTGCCCTTCTGTTTTGCAAAGCAAAAACAACCCTTTAATGAAAGCATCAACCTCAGAAATTTGGACATGTTTTAAATTCTGAAGCCTGCGGATAGAGAGCAACTCAACCATGACCATTTTTCTCATGTCACGCCAGTATGGGCCATATGGTGAGAACCCAAATCCTGCATAGTTGTAGCCAAGGTACTTGCCGTGTGACGACCTTGGTCTAGTTGCAAAAATTGTGTCGTTTTTGGTGAAGCATTGCTTGACTGCATCATAGTTGCTGATCACAAGTACAGGGTGCTTGCCAAGCCATATGGTGAAGATAGGGCCATACTTGTCAGCCATGGCTGCTAGGGTTTTGAAAACTGGAACACGTAGCTTGTGGAGGTGGCCAATGATTGGCAAGGCACCTGATGGTTGTGGGGCCAACATGCCCTTGATTTTGTGGCTCTGGATCCTCAGCCTCCATAGATACAGAACCAAGACCAAAAGACCTGCAATGGCTAGTGGATGAGAAAGAAAATCCATGAGGGATGGCTGGCTATGGTGACAAAAGTGAACTTCCAATTAATTTATGGTTTGTTGGTGGTAAATGCTGTACCCTCATAGACAAGGAAATATGACGTGTTGGGCCACTAGCCACTCAAATTCAAAGGATATATTTGAATGGTTAATGTTTCTTCATTGATATTTGGTTTTCACCAAGGACGACCTTCCAATGCACATGGGTTGAAAAATTTGAGTTGGATAATGTTGTTAATTCTTTCTTCTGCTTGCAAGATTTGAGTACCTGGATACAATTATAATATCAACCCATATCATTGAAAAATGGCTTATATTTAATACAGTTGGGTATTCTAAATTCTCACTATTAAGATATGTTTGTTCCTATATTCTCCATTTTAACAATAAAGTAACCTATATTTGTAAATTTTTTGTTAAAGATATGTTTGTTCCTATATTCTCCATTTTAACAATAAAGTAACCTATATTTGTAAATTTTTTGTTAAAGAATTAGTTAAGTGATGACGTGACATATATGAAACCCACTTTTTAAAACTTAAATTGATTAAAATATTAATAAAAAATTAAAACCAATTAATTAAAAAAAAGATTTAAAAAAAACCTAAAAAATTTATTGTAAATAATATCAAACCCATTCCCTCACAACACACATGGATTTGGATCCTTTACTTGGATTTTCACTGTCATATGCTTGTCTTTTACTCTCCACATGCCACCTCATTTAAATTTCATCCAAAAGCTTGAAAGTTGACACATCACATTGGAAAAAAGAACAAAAATAATTGTCTCAACAATATTTCACATGTCTTAATTAATAGTCAACAGTAATTACTAACTCTACGAGTTCAACGTCAAGCCTGCAACTTCCTTTTCTTTTTAGGGCTCCACAAGAAACTTGATTGAAAGACAAAGATAATACAACCACCAACAAGAAGCATCAAGCAAACGACAAGAGGAGATAAGAATAACCAGAGGGAACCAACCAAATCTCTCAGTAACAAGAGGAAGAAAAGTCCAATCTTACAACCAGAGGGAATCGTTCCTATGTAAACACCACCTCATCACTCTCTTTTCATCCAATATCATAATCAATTCTTGCCAATCCTCAAAATCCAATCTTACAACTTCTTTAGGGAATTAGTTTAATATAAAAAAGAAATATATATATATATATATATATATATATAATCGAAGGGGTAGAATAAGTTATTGGGCAGAAAGAAGACATTCAAAAGCAAAAAATGAAAAGAAAAAAATATGAAGAAGAAAACAGAAGGGAGGCTGCAGAAGTGGGTAACGTTACCTGGTTTAGGGTTTTAGTTTTAGTTTTTTTAATTACTTTTTTATTTAAGTTTTAAGCACATTGTTGTTTTTTTTTTTCCTTCTAATAAAAAATTAGTGATGTGTCAGCTCTCAAATCCCTTGGATGAAATTTAAATGAGGTGGCACATGGAGAGCAAAAGTTAAGCAGATCATGATATAGAAAATCCAAGCAGATGATCCAGAATCCCTCTGCTCATAGGTGTATGATGCATAACTAAATAATGGTATGAGAGGATGAGAATATCATTCCTCTTTGCGAAACCACTAGATCAAGGACGCAAAATGAAGAAGACCCAAATTAATTGAAATCATTCTAAAGAGAAATAAAAGTCAAAAATTACACCAGCCACGATCACCATCTCCCCAACCAAAATGCAGAAAACCCAAATTCATTGAACAACAAAAGAAACATAACAAATGTGTGATACCACCAGCTCCATTGCCTTCGCAATAGCTAATGTATCGAAAGTATCGAACCCAAGTTTTGCCGAATAGAGTGTAAGAACATCCACAATGATGCTCTATATTTCTTAGTTAAAATTTAGTTAAAAATATAAGAAAGCTATTTTAGGAGCTCTTTAAAAAATTTCAATTCCAACCATACTCCCTAATTTGGAGAGTCATAAATGCTATAACTCTTTTTTGATTGGTCCATCTCTATTAAAAAATAAAATAAAAAATAGTTAGCATTAAATAAAGGTTTGAAATACTCATTAAATAAAACAACATTAAATTATAAGGAGCCACTAGGAGTCCTTTCTGTCTCCTTAGATTTAGGAGTTCCTAGATGACTCCCTATTTTAGGAGTTGGATAGGGAGTATGGTTGAAGTTGCATTGTTAAGATTCCTCCCTAAAATTTGTCTAAGGAGGTGGTCTAGGGAGCCCATTATGAATGCTCAAAGAAGAGAGGTTTTCTGGTTTCAATATTTCATTAATTCTATGAATTATTTACAGCAGAATTTAAACAAAGGGAAGGCCTGCTAATCAAACTCTGTATTAATTACAATAGGTAGCAGGGGCAGCACAATAGGTAGTTGGTTGTGCAGCTGGTGCAATTAATCATATTTTCCCAAGTGAGAGCTGGTTGTATAGTTGATCAGCCACTAACTTGGAGTGGTGGGTGGTGGTGGTTCTTTATTCATAAATTACTAGTGATGCATGTATTTATGTATAAATATTCAAATCTTCACTTACCTCTCATTAATAAAAAGAAAACAGAAGGAAAGACCATTACTTTATTTCCTCATCTCATAAACTAGAGCAAAGTACCAAATGCAATTCACTACCTATCTTCATAGAATACAAGGGGCAACCTTGGGGTTAAGATAACTTCAAGGGAAGTTGACTTTGGCATGGTAATGCCTACCCCTTCAGTCAAGTCCACAGGCATGTCCATAGGTGTTGCCAATTCAAACCCTTGAAGCAAGCGTCCAAGTGTCAAATGGGTAACTTGCAATGCAAATGTGGCACCTGGACAAGACCTTCTTCCAGACCCAAATGGGATGAACTCAAAATGTTGACCAGAGGCATCAATTCCTACATGGGTTGTGAGAAATCTCTCCGGGCAGAACACTTCAGGGTCTGGCCACAAACTTGGGTCTCTATGCAATTTCCACAGATTCACAAACAAAAGGGTGCCTTTTTGGATGTGAAAGCCACAAACTTGACAGTCTTGCATTGCTTCATGAGGCACTGAGAGTGGGGCTGGTGGGTAGAGGCGCAGTGTTTCTTTGACAATGGCTTGGAGGTAAGGTAGGTTTTCGATATCAGTGTCTTCAATCCATCTGTCCCTGCCAACTTTGAGGTCTAGCTCTTCTTGGGCAAGCTTCAAAACGTGCCTATTGTTTAACAGTAAAGAGAGTGTCCATATCAAGTTGATTGCTGTGGTTTCTGAACCAGCTAGAATAAGATTCTGCAACATGAAAAGTTGAAAATTGTGAACAACAAACAATCTAGAGTGTTGCAATTTGCAAAATATACAGCCCCTGACCCTAAAAAATGTTGAAGAATATAAGTCATACGTTGGAAACTTGATTAAATAAAATACAAGATATTGTTGATTTTTGGTATGAAAACGTTTATACAGAGGAAGAAAATAGAATACTCAGAATGAGATTGTTCTGTATTTTTCTATATTGAAGACCAAGCAAAAGCATGCTCATCACTTGAAAATAAAAAAGATGAAAAGTTTACTGAAAAAACAATGAGAAACATTAATAGATTTACCACCACAGATGTTAAAAATCATGTGTAACTGTGGTTTTTTTCATAAACATACCAATGATGTTGCCTTGATGATCGTTTCACGTGTATAGCCAAGCGTGGAATTGTCCTCAATCACAGATATCATGACATCAATGAAGTCATGCTCGTCCCTGGAGTTAGTCTCTTTCTTTGCATAATGTTCTTCAACCCAACTTCCCATGACAGAATCTAACTCCTTCATAATACGCTTCATAGCTTTAACTTGCCCCTTAAAATCAATCCAACTTGGAAAACCAATTACATCAGCAGCAACTGGATTTCCTGACACATACATAAACTCCTTCAGAATTTTCCCAAACCTTTGCTCGTCTCCCTCATCTGAGCTATCAAAATATCTCTTCCCAGCAATCATTCTAGTAATTACATTCAAAGTCAGGTGCTCAATCCAATCACTGATCACGACCTTGGTTGGATTTAGACCATTGTGCCCTTCTGTTTTGCAAAGCAAAAACAACCCTTTAATGAAAGCATCAACCTCAGAAATTTGGACATGTTTTAAAGTCTCAAGCCTGCGGCTAGAGAGCAACTCAACCATGACCATTTTTCTGATGTCACGCCAGTATGTGCCATATGGTGAGAACCCAAATCCTGCATAGTTGTAGCCAAGGTACTTGCCTACTGTGGACCTTGATCTAGTTGCAAAAACTGAGTCATTTTTGGTGAAGCATTGCTTGACTGCATCATAGTTGCTGATCACAAGTACAGGGTGCTTGCCAAGCCATATGGTGAAGATAGGGCCATACTTGTCAGCCATGGCTGCTAGGGTTTTGAAAATTGGGCCACGTAGCTTGTGGAGGTGACCTATGATTGGCAAGGCACCGGATGGTTGCGGGGCCAACATGCCCTTGATTTTGTGGCTCTGGATCCTCACCCTCCATAGATACAGGACCAAGACCAAAAGACCTGCAATTGCTAGCGGATGAGAAAGAAAATCCATGAGAGATGGCTGGCTATGGTGAAAAAAGTGTGCTTCCAATTAATTTATGGTTTGTTGGTGGTAAAAGCTGTACTCTTATAGATAAGGAAAGATGACATGTTGGGCCACTAGCCACTCAAATTCAAGGATATATTTGAATGGTTAATGTTTCTTCATTGACTATAAGGTTTTGGGAATGATATTTGGTTTTCACCAAGGACGACCTTCCAATGCACATGGGTTGAAAATTTTGAGTTGGATAATGTTGTTAATTCTTTCTTTTGCTTGCAAGATTTGAGTACCTGGATACAATTCTAATATTCAACTATCATATCATTGAAAAATGGCTTATATTTAATATTGGGTTAATTTCAGTTTGGTATCCTAAACTCTCATTCTTAAGGCATGTTTGTCCCTATATTCTCAGTTTTAACAATTAAGTACCCTATATTTGTAAATTTTTTGTAGTGTGGCTTTTCCGTTAGAAGGACTGTTAAAGAATTAATTAAGTGATGAAGTAGCATATATGGTATCCATTTTTTTAAACTTAAATTAATTAAAATATTAATAAAACATTAAAACCAATTTAAAAAATAAGAAAAAGATTTTTAAAAAAACAAAAAAAGATTATTGTAAAAAATATCAAACCCCTTCCCTCACAACACCCATGGATCTAGATCCTTTGCTTGGATTTTCACTGCCATGATATGCTTGTCTTTTACTTTTCACAGCCCACATCATTTAAATTTCATCTAAAGGCTTGAAAGTTGAGACATCACATTGAAAAAAATAATAATTAATAGTTGACACTCCTTAATAATCAACAATAATTACTAACTCTACGAGTTCAACGTCAAGCCTGCAACTTCCCTTTCTTTTCCGGGCTCCACAAGAAACTTGATTGAAAGACAAAGACAATATAACCACCAACAAGAACAAACGCATCACGCAAACGACAAGACGAGATAAGCATAACCAGAGGGAACCAACCAAGTCTCTCAGTAACAAGAGGAAGAAAAGTCCAATCTTACAACCAGAGGGAATCGTTCCTATGTAAACACTGTCTCTTTTCATCCAATATCATAATCAATTCTTGCCAATCTTCAAAATCCAATCTTACGACAACTTTAGGGAATTAGTTTAATATAGAAAAGAAATATATATAATCGAATCGAATGGGTAGAATAAGTTATTGGGCTGAAAGAAGACATTGAAAAGCAAAAAAATGAAAAGAAGAAAACAGAAGAGAGGCTGCAGAAGATTGGTAACGTTACCTGGTTTAGGGTTTTAGTTTTTTTTTAATTTTTAAAATTACTTGTTTATTTAAGTTTGTTGAGGCCCAAAAAATTCAAAGCTAGGCCCAAATATATTCCCGGCCCAATGCGATACCCTACCAAGAAGAAACCCGATTTGGGCACGCGAAGGTTGATGCGCTTGCACACATGCCACGCCAAGCAAATAAGCAACAAGTCACGCTACAAGCTTAAGTGAGCCCAAGCCACGCGAATGCCTGGGGCTTGCTGAGCGGGTTGTGGTATGGATGGTTACGAGTATTCACGAGGCCCATTGATGGTCTAAGGAGTGGAAGTTTTGGGCTACTTGGACCATCAATGGACCTCATGAATACTTGTAACCTCAGAAATTTGGACATGTTTTAAAGTCTCCAGCCTGCGGCTAGAGAGCAACTCAACCATGACCATTTTTCTGATGTCACGCCGGTATGTGCCGTATGGTGAGAACCCAAATCCTGCATAGTTGTAGCCAAGGTACTTGCCTTGTGAGGACCTCGGTCTAGTTGCAAAAACTGTGTCGTTTTTGGTGAAGCATTGCTTGACTGCATCATAGTTGCTGATCACAAGTACAGGGTGCTTGCAAGCCATATGGTGAAGATAGGGCCATACTTGTCAGCCATGGCTGCTAGGGTTTTGAAAACTGGGCCACGTAGCTTGTGGAGGTGGCCTTTGATTGGCAAGGCACCTGATGGTTGTGGGGCCAACATGCCCTTGATTTTGTGGCTCTGGATCCTCACCCTTCATAGATACAGGACCAAGACCAAAAGACCTGCAATTGCTAGCGGATGAGAAAGAAAATCCATGAGGGATGGCTGGCAATGGTGACAAAAGTGAACTTCCAATTAATTTATGGTTTGTTGGTGGTAAAAGCCTAGATAAGGAAAGATGACATGTTGGGCCACTCAAATTCAAGGATATATTCCCATGCACGTGGGTTGTTTAAATTTGAGTTGGATTCTTTCTTCTGCTTGCAAGATTTGAGTACCTAATATTGGGTTAATTTCAAGGATGCAATTATAATATTCAACTCATATTATTGAAAAATGGCATATCCTAAATTCTCACTCTAAAGGCATGTTTGTCCATACATTCACAATTTTAACTATTCGGGAATTGTGATTTTAATATTTGATTATTACAAAATTAATTAATGGCCAAATTGTATTAATAATCGTTCTTATTACACAAGTTTTCATCCAAAAAAAACTTGAAACTATTGATCTATAAGTCAATATCCTTTTGGTCCAGATTGATACAGCCCTTTGGCACAGTTCGATTGGTATTCAAAGTTTCAGATTATTATTCATGTGAACGAAAATAAATAAAGCCAGCAATACGTGGAAAACGTTTTCGACCCAGGCCCCCACCCAATGGACTAATATAAGTCATCAAAGTATCATCCCTATCAGTATGCTATATAGGTAATTAATGAGATTACATTTCAGCTTCTGGCTGATATTTTTCAAATGGCAACGAAATCTCGCCCATGTGTTTTCGCAGGCCTGATATTTTTCAACCAGGCTTTACATCAAATGACACTTTGTAGAACACATGTTTCACCCTAGGACAAAGAATCGTGATCGATCGTACAACCTTTTTTTTTCTATGTTTGATGTGTTTTTCTCCCTAATTTTCACAACCAAAAAAAGTCTCGGAGAAGGTAAGTTTGTCTTTTTTTTTTTCTTTTCACAACTCAACAATGCCTTAACGGATTACAAATTTCTCAGTGCCATTCTCCATACTGGGTCCAATCATTTACAGCACCGGCACCGGCACCACTCAAGGCTTTGTTAGTGTTAGCTAGCTAGCTTGATGCATCAAAATATAAGTAGAGTACAAACTCCAACCGACACTCCAGTGAATGAAAACCAATGTGTATCTCAGTACGTACCCAATATGTGTTAAGAAACTGAATAATCTATTTGAATGAAAGGATAGAAAATAGAAAACATTGATCAATCAGTGCATGGGGACTAAAAAAGGGAACATATTCTTGGGAGTATTGTCTTCAACGATGATGGATGACTTGACTTCATGTTTTAACAATATGGATGCATCAAAATAGCTGCATATGTCATCTTGTGATTTGTCCATAGAGAGAAATATATTTTTACTGTAATGAGTCCAACAGTGTGTGAAAAGCAACTCAAGACGCAACCTCTATAAATACATATACAAAATGAATTATATCCTACACGCAATTATATTCCCATTTGTATAACACACACACACACACACACTCTCTCTCTCTCTCTCTCTCTCTCTTTCTCTCCCACCCCCACCATGGATTTTACAATTTCCCCAATCCAAATTCTTGAAACAATTTTATCTTTGCTTCTTCTCTACGTTGCCTTGAGAATCATAGCCTACACTAAGAAGAAGATCACCAGCACAAAGACGACCGTGACGACCAAATTAGTCCCCCAACCCTCTGGAGCATGGCCCTTCATCGGTCACCTCCCTCTGCTACGTGGCAAAGACCCAGTTGCCGTAACCCTGGGAGCCATGGCCGATGACCATGGACCAATCTTCTCACTCAAGCTTGGCCAGCACCAAGTGCTGGTCCTCAGTGCCTGGGAGACAGTCAAAGAATGCCTCACAACAAACGATAGAGTTTTCGCCACACGACCAAGCATGGCAGGAGGCAAGTACTTGGGCTACGACAATGCCGCTTTTGCAATAGCCCCCTACGGGCCCTACTGGCGCCACATCCGCAAGTTGGCCATGCTGGAGCTCCTCTCGACAAAAAGAGTCGAAATGCTGAGCCATGTTAGGACCTCAGAGGTTGACTTGTTCGTCAAAAATCTGCTCTCACTTTGCACAAAGAATGGCGCGAGCCCCACGCCAGTGCATTTGAGTGAGTTAATTGAGTTCTTAACGTTCAACATAAACGTGGGGCTGATTGCTGGGAAGAGATTCACAGCTGAGCAATATAATGAGACAAACAGTGATGCTTGGCGTTTTGAAAAGGCTGTGAAGGATGCTTTGTATCTGCTTGGCGTTTTTGTTTGGTCAGATGCTATGCCATGGCTTGAGTGGCTGGACATCTTGTTTGGGCATGTGGGTTCCATGAAAAGGTGTTTTAAGGAACTTGACTGTGTGCTTGGGAAATGGCTAGAAGAGCATCGCCAGAGATCAAGGCCTCAATGCAAGATCGATAGGGTTGAAAGTGATTTGATGGATGTGATGATGTCCAGCTTTCAAGAGGAGGAGGATGTAATTTTTGGCCATAGCCGTGATAATGTCATCAAAGCAACAGCACTGGTAAGTTTAATTTAGTGTAACAATATAAAGCTATTCAACAACAAACACTAACTGGAATGGAGCCGTCAGATTACGAATTCACTCATCAAATTATAAAATGAAAGTGTACGAATCTTAATATCTGAATGGTAAATCAAGGACAGAAGGAGGCCTAGGCCAGAAGTGGCTCTGGCCCGCTCATTTTTCCGCCATCCCTTTAGCGTAGAAGGAGAGATGATAGGAACAATGATAAAATTTCAGCTTATAATCCCCTAGACATTGAATTTTGGCTCTGCCCCTGATCAGAATGTCACGTGATGGTGAAGCCATATATGCAAGCTTGAGGCGACCAAGGCCACTCAAATTTACATGCGGCTCCCTCCTATTGTTTCCACACATAATATTATTATCAGAAAGGGGTCTTTTAATTATTATACAAATGTTAATTGTTTTCCTTAATTGCTTTTGGCAGGTTCTAATCCTAACTGGCACAGAAAGCACATCCGTCACTCTAACATGGGCACTCTCCCTACTACTGAACAACCCAACAACCCTGAAAGCTGCCCAACAAGAACTGGACATCCACGTAGGAAGAGACAGATGGGTACAAGAATCAGACCTCCCTAACCTCAAATACCTCCAAGCCATTCTCAAAGAAACCCTACGCATATACCCACCTGGCCCACTTGCAGGCCTGCGTGAAGCCACGGAGGATTGCCATCTGGCAGGCTACCATGTGCCCAAGGGCACCCGTGTACTAGTCAACATTTGGAAACTGCAGCGGGACCCACGCATGTGGGCCAACCCAAGTGAATTCCAACCCGAGAGGTTCATGACCACCCATGCTGACGTGGAATTCAAAGATCAGAATAATTTTGAGTATATTCCGTTCAGCTCGGGTAGGAGGTCGTGCCCTGGCATGGTTTTGGGGCTGCAAGTGGTCCAATTAATTCTAGCTCGTTTGGTTCAGGGTTTTGATATGAGCAGGGTTTGTGAGGAGGCAGTGGACATGCGTGAAGGGCTGGGGCTTGCCCTGCCCAAAGCAAATCAGCTGGAGGCTTTGCTATCTCCACGCCTTCCTCTTCACCTCTATAAAAACCCTACAATTGCTAGTATAGATGAGAAAGAAAATCCATGAGGGCTGGCTGACTATGGTGACAATTTGCAACTGGTAACTGGTGAATTTGATACGATCCCTGCTTGCAACTGGTGAATTTGATATGTATTTTTACGTTTATTTGGAGGTTACATCTAGTTTAAATATTTGTTTTAATATTCCGGGGGGTTTTGTAATTTTAATATTTGACCATTACAAGATTAATGGTCGTTCTTATTACACAAATTTTCACTTTCGTCCTCGTAGTTTTTTTTTTTCTTCAGTCTCACCCTTTGAGTCAATAACTTCCAGGTTGCAGAAACACTCTGGTTTTTCGTGCCCAAGTCCAACCCATGATGTTCAACGAGGGTTGTTTTTCTTACCCCATTTGATCAGTTTTGATGAAGTAATAATAGTACTCCCTCCTTTGCAAAACTGATTCCAATATGTGAGTTTGTGATAATTATATTGACTTTCTACTTCTGAAAAAAATTGGGTTCTATATGAAGTTTAATTGATTTGTTTGTAAAATTCATACAGTGGCTCTTCATAAATAACACTTAAAACTTCGTTCATTACTAAAAAAAAAATAAAATAAAAAACAGTACTTAAAACAAAGTTTTGAAGAAGCAAGGTAAAATTGTAGTAATGGTCCCTCAAACATGGCCCCATTTTACTTTCCGTTCCTCAACCCCAAAAATTGTCATCAACGTCCTTTATTTAGATATCGCATTGCAGTAGTCGTACTTCTCTTGATTCTGTTAAATTTTTTGTCAAAATTAAGGGCATATTGTGAAATTCATATTAAATTTTAGGGGCAAATAATGAACACTTTCTTCATATCGAAGCCATTGATGAGCTCAAGCAAGCTTTGAGAAATAGAGGTATCGAGAGAGAAAGAAACAGAAAGTGATATATTGCGAAACTGATTCTCTCATTAGATGAATTCCAGAACTTACAGTTCAAGACTTATATATATTTTAGCTAACTAACTAGCAAATTAAGTTAACAGAAACTAACAGCCAGCTCATCCCTAACTAACAGACACGTGACAGAAGGTATTGAATCATGAGTTACAATATGGTGGTTTGGGTATTATAAGACTACCTAGTCACCACCTCCTTCTACCCGAACCCCTACCCCTACCCCACCCTTCTGTCGATTAAAAAAAAAGTGGACGATAAGTATGAAGCAGTGCTGGATTGGAGAGCTTGGAAATGGAAGCCATTATTAGATTACAGGCACTCACAGAAAGGGAGAGTGGGAAGGAGGAAGGAGATAAAGCCATTTTCTTTTTTTCTCTCTTTTTTGGGGGTGGGTTGTGATTTTTGGTAGACCCCAAACGGCAGGTAGGGGACAATGACTCTCTGTGTTGATAAAAAAAAAGTAGATTTTGTTGATGGTATATTGTGGCTGTTCTTGCATTCTGGAGCTTCTATGACTTGGTGGCATTTGGTTCTGTATTGCAGGAAATTGAGAGAGAGGTCTTTATCTGAGCGAGGGGGTAGGGGTAGGGGTAGGGGCAATGGCAGTGGTTGGTTCAGTTGCTTGGTGGGGGTGGGGAGACTGGGGAGACTGGTTTTTATTTTCATTTTTATGAATGAGTTTATTTATCTAATAAAATTTGATATGAATTTTCTAATTTATAATTAATTTTGACGAAAAAACAACATAACTGACAGAAAGGACGAGTGATGCAACGATAGATCTAATTGAAGGACGATTATAAGAATTTTTGAAGTTGAAGAACGAAAAGTATGGTCTTATTTGAGAAACAATTACTACAATTTTACTAAGAAACAAATATATGAACCCAAATTCCATCGTTTGAAAAAAAAAAATATATATGAACCCAAATTCAGACTATCCCTTATTTTATCCACCTGCACAAACAGTTGATAAGTTATGGAATATTTTTTTTGTGGGCTTTATGTTTGTAGTGAACTTTATCTATGTAGTGGGTTTTTCGCATGGCTCGGCCATTTTGTGGTGGCCTCAATTTTGTTTTGCTCTCTTTTGTGCTTCTTAATAAAATTTGTTTCTAACAACAAAATAAAGACGATATTTTAAATTATCGGAAAGAAAAAGAGGGTTCAAACTTGATACTGTTGGTCTACAAATCAATGCACTTTTGTCCATTGAAATACACCCCGTTGGCAAGGTTTGATTGGTATACAAATTTAACATTATTATTCATGTGTTATAACATAAACCATCGTTACGTGGAAAACGTTTTCGACCAAGGTCCCCATATCAAAGTATCATCACTATCAGTATGCTATGTAAAGATAACCATGAGAATGAGATTCCATTTCGGTTTGTGGCTGATATTTTTCAACTGGCAACGAAATCTCGTCCATATGTTTTCATAGGCCTCATACTTTTCAACCAGGCTTTACATCGAAGGCGCAACCTTGTAGAACATCTCCTTCTGTGTGTGATTCATGTGTTTTTTCTTCCACACGTTTAACCTTAGAATTCATAGCCACCCAGAATTTGCTATAGGCATTTAGAAGTCACGTGTTAATTTGGTACGTAATGGTTGTTGAATGATATATGAACTGTGCCACCTGTCAATGCAATGGAAGGCTTTGTTTTGTTAGGGTTTATGAGGTGTGAAAATCGCCAATAACGAGTATTTGAATATTCACAAGTGGCATGGAAAGTTTGAAATTATTATTAGGAGGACGACCTCTATAGGGCCCAAGTAAGTTTGTCTTTCTTTTTTTCACAGTCAGCAATGCCCTCACGGACCTTCAAATATCTCAGTGCCAATTCTCTCTGTACTGGGTCCAATCATTTACAGCACCGGCACCGACACCGCTCATGGCTTTTCCTGAGGAGGAAACAGCACTGTTGTTAGTACAAAAGAACCTTTAAATTATTTTGATTTACTATTTGTTAGTGTTACCTTAGCTAGCTGGATGCATCAAAATAGATAACATTACCGTCGTGTAAGTAGAGTACAAAGTGAACAAGGTTCAGCCTAGCTAATGAAAAATAGTCTTGGGGTGACAGGTTCGAGCTCCCATGACATCTTGATTATGTGTGTGTGAAATCTCCTCCCTATAATTTAGACTATCACTTCTACTTTAAAAGTAGAGTACAAAGAAAAAAAGGTATCAATTCCATCTTCATGAACAATTGGGAACTAGGAATTAGTTTCCTATATAATCATGGCAAAAAAGAAAAAGAAAATTAGGTCCCCAATTTTGAATAAGATCTACGGACATTGACCTTGAGCATATAGGTAGACACATTAATATACCTACAAAATAATATATTTATTTTTACGACACATTAATATACCTACAAAATAATATATTTATTTTTACATATTTATTTTAATACAAAAGATATGGGGAGGAGAGTTCATTATACAAATGTAGGCTTTTTACATAATTCATTGGGGTTTGAACATATGAGATTGAGACTCTACAAATTAAGACCCATTTTTAATGGGCTAGACCTCGCAATTAGTTAATTTAGTTTTAATAAGCCTACAAACACCTCTTTTTATGTTCATAATTTAGTAGTAATGTATATAAGAATATATAAAGTCAAAATATCGCGCATATAAATATATATATATATATTTATTTATTTTTAGAGTATCAAACTCCAATCGACACTCCAGTGAATGAAGACCAGATATGTTGGAAAGAGAAAAAAATTAAATATCTAATTATCCTATATATTTGAGATGTGGTGAGCATCCATTGTGTATCTCAATGCATGTGATACGAATCGTCCTGCTGCTGCATTCAACATCACGTGATACGTACACGTACCTAATGTTTATACATAATCTTTTTGTTTGTTTGTTTGTTTTTGAAAGAGACGTATCTTGTTTCTAAAAATTGAATTGTCAAACCGTGTCTATAAATACACATGCAAAATGAAATCCTACACGCAATTATATTCTCATATTTGTAACACACACATATACTCTCTCTCTCTCTCTCTCTCTCCCACCACCACCATGGATATCCAAATTCTTGGAACCATTTTATCTTTGCTTTTTCTCTATGTTGCCTTGAGAATCACAGCTCACACTAAGAAGAAAATCACCAGCACAAAGACGACTGTGACGACCAAATTAGTCCCCCAACCCTCAGGAGCATGGCCCTTCATAGGCCACCTCCCTCTACTACGTGGCAAAGACCCAGTTGCCCTAACCCTGGGAGCCATGGCCGATGACCATGGACCAATATTCTCCCTCAAGCTTGGCCAACACCAAGTGCTGGTCCTCAGCGCCTGGGACACAGTCAAAGAATGTCTCACAACAAACGATAGAGTTTTTGCCACAAGACCAAGCATTGCAGGAGGCAAGTACTTGGGCTACGACAATGCACTTTTTTCCCTAGCCCCCTACGGGCCCTACTGGCGCCACATCCGCAAGCTGGCCACGCTGGAGCTCCTCTCGACCAAAAGAGTCGAAACGTTGAGCCACGTTAGGACCTCAGAGGTTGACTTGTTCATCAAAAATCTGCTCTCACTTTGCACGAAGAATGGCACGGGCTCCACGCCAGTGCATTTGAGTGAGTTAATTGAGTTCTTAACGTTCAACATAAATGTGAGGCTGATTGCTGGGAAGAGATTTACAGCTGAGCAATATAATGAGAAAAACAGTGAGGCTTGGCGTTTTGAAAAGGCTGTGAAGGAGGCTTTGTATCTGTTTGGCGTTTTTGTTTGGTCAGATGCTATGCCGTGGCTTGAGTGGCTGGACAGCTTGTTTGGGCATGTGGGTTCCATGAAAAGGTGTTTTAAGGAACTTGACTGTGTGCTTGGGAAATGGCTTGAAGAACATCGCCAGAGATCAAGGCCTCAAGGCAAGATAGATAGGGTTGAAAGTGACTTGATGGATGTGATGATCTCCAGCTTGCAAGAGGAGGAGGATGTAATTTCTGGCCATAGCCTTGATAATGTCATCAAATCAACAGCACTGGTAAGGTTAATTTAGTGTAACAATATAAAGCTATTCAGCAACAATATTAATTATTATACAAATATTAATTGTTTTCCTTAATTGCTTTTGGCAGGTTCTAATCCTAACTGGCACAGAAAGCACATCCGTCACTCTAACATGGGCACTCTCCCTACTACTGAACAACCCAAAAACCCTAAAAGCTGCCCAACAAGAACTGGACATACACGTAGGAAGAGACAGATGGGTACAAGAATCAGACCTCCCTAACCTCAAATACCTCCAAGCCATTCTCAAAGAAACCCTTCGCGTATACCCACCTGGCCCACTCACAGGCCTGCGTGAGGCCACAGAGGATTGCCACCTGGCAGGCTACCACGTGCCCAAGGGCACTCGTGTACTAGTCAACATTTGGAAACTACAACGGGACCCGAGCATGTGGGGCAACCCAAGTGAATTCCAACCCGAGAGGTTCATGACCACCCATGCTGACGTGGAATTCAAAGGTCAAAATAATTTTGAGTATATTCCGTTCAGCTCAGGCAGGAGGTCGTGCCCTGGCATGGTTTTGGGGCTGCAAGTGGTCCAATTAATTCTGGCTCGTTTGGTTCAGGGTTTTGATATGAGTAGGGTTGGTGAGGAGGCAGTGGACATGCGTGAAGGGCTGGGGCTTGCCTTGCCCAAAGCAAATCCGCTGGAGGCTTTGCTATCTCCACGCCTTCCTCTTCACCTCTATAAATAATGTCTTTGAAGAAGTTGGCAGGCTTCAAACGTGGGCATGAAATGTTATAGTTCACTTTGTCAAATATTGCTTATAGAATAAATTCACTTGTGCCCAGTATGTAACATTATGAATTTTAAATAAGGAGCCGAAGATAGGACAACGTTAATCTTGTAAATGGCTTCATGTCCGTACCCTACACTCGGAGTTTATGAATGTATTAATATTTTGTCACTTCCGTTTATTTAAGAGATGAGATGAGAGTGAGAGAGAAAAGAAAGGACATGCGGTGGCAGTTCACAATTTTGCTTTACAAAATTTGCAAGTCTTTTGCAAAGAAATAATTCTTAAAGAAACAAAAACGTGGACTTTACAGACATAAACTCACTGATTGGAAGTTGGTGGAGCTGTCGATGTATTTTTTTTTTCAAATGTGTAAAACATTCACCTTAACCTCATGGGCACTGTCCGAGCCCACCCATTCTTGTTTGGTAATGTGTTCTTGTTGGCCTGTCATGTCACCTACAATTTGAAAGACCAATATATCTCAATCATTCAAGGGTTTTGGACAAACTCTCAAATCAAACCCAAAAATATAATTATGACACTCTTGGCTCTGTTAGGAGAATTACTCTCATTATAGACTTTGTATTGTGTGGTTGCATACACTTTTATTCCTACATCACTTAGAGCACTTTCAGCAGTTTGTCCTTTATTATGGCAAGGGAGGGCTAGGGTAGCTACTATTCATATGAATAGTGGCTATCCTTGCTATGTGTTTCTAGCAGTTGTCATTTGCCATGGCAAATACTATTAAAATTTTTTTTTCACAACTATTTTTACCTAAACAATTAATTTAGATAATATTTTTAGATAAGATTTTTGGGTTTCTAAGTGTCAATACTATTCATATCTCATAATCGGATAAAATTTTCGGTTTCAAATATCAAATTTCAGATAAGATATCATGCTCCATGCCCCTCTGGTTTCAATAGAAGAAGCCATAATATGATAGAGAAAAATAAACTTGAAAGTGAAAAAAATATTGAGTAGAAAGTGAATAATAGTAGAAGGAGAAGAAAATGTATGAGGATTTGGTGTTAAAAGTGAAGTGTATTGGTTGGTATTTATAGAAAAAAAATTTAGTATTTTTTTAAAAAAATTTCGATTTTTTTTAATTGCACAAAAATTGGCTACCGTTGGATTGGAGAAAAAAATCTGATCTGAGAGCCCAGAGTGCGACACGTGGACTGCAGCGGCACTGTAGCACTGCTGATGTCATGGTAAAACTCGGCCCAGCCCAGTCTGCTAGGTCCCACTATCTGCTCGGGCCCTGTTTTGCTGCTGGAAACAAGATTCAAGTTTTTAGGAAGTTAAAAAAAGTTAAAAATATAATAAAGTTGCAAGGTGTAAAATAGCAAGTGCTAACGAATTCATAACTCAATGTTAAAAGTATTTGTCGCAGATCAATATTCTCGGGTTCAAGCCTTAATGACACCTCCTTGTTCCCTTCCAAACTTTGATAGCCCCAAAAAAAAAAGAAAAAAAGAAAAGTGGCGACTGCCTTTTTCCTTTATCCTTTTTGTTAATTGGGCTAGATTTGTTTAGTTCAAGTGGATCGAAAGAGATGGGTAGCCCATTAGATAATCTGAATGGGCAACAAAATTGGCTGCACTCTCAATGTAAATACGTTCCACAAGGTCCAATTTCTACTTGCCCGGTAATCAGAATCTGAAGCGAGGAAGTAATTGACGGTTGGGGGAACTCAGACACTTTGAATCTCCCAGGAAAGAAATGGCTGCCAATTTCTGGACGTCGTCCCACTAGTATGTATTTCAAAACCCAATATTGTTTTCCATGTTTCTGATTTTTTTTTTTTTTTTGGCGTTTTGCTTTTCCTTGTTTCTGATTATGGGTTGTTTGTTTTACGCAGCAAACAGCTTTTCGACCAGGAAGATGTGGATGTGGTCTTCCCACTTGATAAAGAGAAAGGCATCACTCTTGAAGACTTCAAGCTCATAAAGATGCATATGGCCAGCTGTATTCTCTCTCTCTCTCTCTCTCTCTCTCTCTCTCTCTCTCTCTCTCTGTTGGCTTTGGTTTCGTATTATGTTTCTGTTTTGATTGCCATGAATTTGGTTTTTGTTTTACTTGTTATAGGATTTTAAATGAGTTTTGTAATATGGGTTTTTGTTATTTTTTTGATATCTGTGCTTGATGCTGAACTGTTACATTTGGATTGGACTTCCTTCATTTCAATTGAGCTTCTTATGCCCCCATTTAATAACTTGACTAGAGATGAAAAACATTATAAGTTTTGACAGGATCCCAATATCAAGAATGCCTAAACGAGGAAATGAAATCTACCTTTGGGATCTTTTTAACCGGATTGAAACTATAGAAAAAACTAATAGTGCTTCTATCACGTGGTTGTGTGTGTTGGTGTTCTGTAGATATTCATTTCCCTTAGAAGTTGTCATATGGAGCTTTGGATTTTTACCATCTTACAAAGTTCTTATGTTTTTTGGTATTTCTTTGTTGAAGTGATGCTATTTGTGATGAATATCCTTCAAATGTATACCATATTACTCTTTTTTTATGTAATCCGACTTTCTGGAATAGAGCTTCTGATACAAAGATTAATGTATGTTGTTCACATGCGCAAGCATGGTACTGCTTATCACTTATGTTTTGTATATGTTTACTATAAATTAATTGTTTTTTTCTTTTCCTTTTTCCTTTCTTTCAGATATATCAAAATTGGCACAACATGTAAAAGTGAGGCAAAGGTCGAGCTGATTACTTCATCTACTTGAAGTGTAGGAAATTCTTAATTCACTTCTGCCTATTTATCTGATCTCTTATTTACTGGTTTCAGGGTTGTAGCTACTGCAGTTACATATATGAGACGAGTGTACACCAGGTATCTTAACTAATTATCCAATAGTGGGAGAAAAATGCTCAGTTACTAACCATAAGTTCATGGTTCCTTCCTTATTTGAATGTATGGGTTGTTCTCTTGTGGAAGTTCTGTGAGTGTTGTTAACTTAACCCCTAAATCCTGCATTTCAAGTTTGAGTCCGTATCTGTTAAGTTTCTCTCATTTGTTTAGCTAAGCCAGATTTTTATGCCTCTTAACTGATTTTGTCACTGAGGTTCATTTTGACGATGACAGAATAAATAACTAACAAGCTAGGCATATCCTCAAATCAAGACCCAATCATGATTGCACATGTCCATTGCTTGTTTGTGTCTTCATGTTTACATTTTCACCCTGCTTATTAATGACGTGCTGTTAAGATGTGTATTCAAACAGTCCTTAATCATATAGTTAATTCTTATTCCCCCAAACAAGTTCAGTGTAATATGCTGTTCATTCTCACTTGTATGCTGGTTACATTGTTCTCATCTGTTGTGATGTTCACAACTCTATTTTGTCCCAGTTCATTATACAGCTATTGTTGAATTCCTTTCTCCGGGCCTGGGGTTTGGCTATCTATCATTGCAGGACTTTAAAGTCTAGATGTGATTTCTCTTTCCAAGCATAATTCTATTTATTGCTTCAGGAAGAGTATGTCTGAGTATGATCCACGTCTTGTAGCTCCAACCTGCTTGTACCTGGCATCAAAAGCAGAAGAAAGCACGGTGCAAGCTAAACTTCTCGTATTTTACATCAGAAAAATATGTAAGTACTTGTTACTGAAAATAATAGATTACTTCTCCAACTTTTATTATGATTTACTTAATGTGAAGCCCTCACAATTTACCACTTTTCTGTTACAGATTCTGATGAGAAGTATAGATATGAGATCAAAGACATACTGGAAATGGAAATGAAGATTCTAGAAGCTCTCAACTATTATTTAGTTGTATATCATCCTTATCGTTCATTGTCTCAGTAAGTATTCTGTAGAGATAAATACTTGTTTATCTGCTTAGTTCCCACCTTATTTAAGCTCTACAGTTTTGCTTTATTTGTTTCTCGTAAATCTTTCAATTCCTGCAGATCATGAGTGGTTGGCACCATTGTATTTCAGCAAATATGTATACAGTCCAATTTAGTGTCATAGTTTTTAGCACACTAATAGAAGTCCAACTTTAAGTTTGCACCTAAAACTGTTATGTGTGATTCTGGTGATGCCATTAATGTTCTTCTTATCTAGCTCACTCTCTCTATGTTGATAGGAAACTATCCTCTCTTCACTAAGAAGATTCTTAAAAGCATTTCACTCCATTTCTTTCCAGGTTGCTTCAAGATGCAAGCTTAAACGATATAAGTATGACTCAGTTAACTTGGTAAGAGCCCAATCTCTGGAGTGGTTTATTTTCTGAAGGTGTGATACATATCTGCATGCGTATCTAGCTGCTATTTATTTATACATATCTTTAGGGCTCTACTTCTTGTGAAGGGTTTTCATGCAAAGATGCTTCCAAAATGAATGCAAGACTTGGGTGGAGCTGATAAAAGATGTTCTGTTTTTATGTGTTTTCTGTATAAGCTTGAATTGCATTTCGGATGAGTGAATTTTTGTACGTAGACATTCTGACCGTTTTTACACTTTAGACATAAGGTAACCTTGACATGTTGATATACACAGGGGAGTAGTAAATGACACATACAAGATGGATCTTGCACTCGTACATCCTCCACACCTGATTGCTTTAGCTTGCATATACATTGCGAGCGTACTTAAAGAGAAAGATACCACAGCATGGTTTGAAGAGCTCCGTGTGGACATGAATGTGGTAAGTCTTTCGGATGTTTCGACATCTTTTCATTATTTTCTGTCTACATATTTAGTGTTCTGTGTGAGGCGTGACCCTAATTTGGCACATCAGTTGACTGAAGATATTAGATTAATTATGAGGCGTTCTTTCTATTCATACCCTGGGAATTAATTACGATGCATATTCTGGCAGGTGAAAAACATATCAATGGAGATATTAGATTTCTATGAAAACCACCGAATGATCCCGGAAGAGAGGTTTAATGCTGCTCTCAACAAGCTGGCCTTCAAACCCTAGATGGCCAGGCAAGCCTTCGTGCAAGAAGATTGTAAAGCTTACTGAGAAACCAATTGAATTGAATGAAGAAAAATGGCCATTGTGCTCGCAGCATTGCAGCTATCAATGTATCTTTACATGTACTTGTAGATTTTCAAGAAGTTGAATATATCAAATCTATCATTTCCACACCTCAATAAACATTTTGAGACACATGGGATTTTCCCTGGCTTCATTGGTACACTCTTTTCAAACAAAATTACTTAGCAACGACAAAACCAGAAACAGAGACTCAAAACCACAAAGACAAAATATGATTTCATATCACTCTTGATTTTGCTTAGCCTTTTCTCTTCTTCTTCGCCTGCTGCTTCTCTGTAATTACACCAAATTCAAATCATACTATAAAAGTCAGTATCTTTGAAATAGAAAAGAAAAAAAAGGAGCGAGAAATGGGTGAAGGGTAGAGAGACTAAGAACACTCAGTGCCTACCTAGTCTCCTCTTAGCTTCAGATTTAGCAAAGAACTCCTTCCACTCATCTGTTAAGACGAAAACTGGGTCATCATCCTCTTCCTCTTCCTCTTCAAACCCAACAACATCACCAATTTCACCATGCTTCTGCTGCTCCTGCAATGCTCTGTTACCAAGAACCAACTAAAATGATGAGAAACCAATACAGATGAAGTTGAAAACTTGAAATGGGTTTAGGGTAGAATCGTAATTGTACGCTTCTTCGTACCCAGAAGTCTCTGAAATCGAATGGGTTTGAAAAGGAATAGCAGCAGCAGCAGCAGCAGAGTGTTCTGGATTTTGAGGAAAAGGCGCAAAATTGGTGTGTACGTGGCAATTGAAGAGGTTGCGATTGTTCTGGTGATGAAGATGGTGGTGGTAGTGATGGTGAGGGCAGAGGAACAAGGGATGGTGGTGGTGGAGATGGTGGTGGGGATGGTGAAGTAAGCACGGTCTCCATGGCCTGCATCCATGTGGAGGATCCATGGGTTCTTGCAAGAGTGAGATCAATGATGGGCAGGGCAGCTGCTAGAAATCAAATTTCAAGATCCGAAGACCCGAACTAGATAATGGGTTGAAAGAATGGGCTGGCCAATGGGTAGGGCCAATTTGGCCCAACTCAATATTTTTCTTTAACTTAATGAACAATGGGCTTCTATTTATCAATGAAGGAGAATGGGTTGATAGATGAGAGCATAAACATGAAACGGATTTGAAGAAGTAGGTGTGGTGAGAGGTTCAATTCAATCGTTTAATGTTGAGGTGAGGAGTTTCTTTATCGGACAACTATCTAGGGGAGTAATTATAGAATATTACGGTAGTATGATTATGTATTATATCTTGTATATGTGATATGATATGGGCGGACGACATGATTTATTTTCTTCCATTTTTGAAAATAATATCAATAAATACACTTATATTATAACAAATATATAAGATGTACCACGTGACTGTACTACTGTATTATTCTATAATTACTCCTATTAAGGCCATCTTCAAGTGAGTTCTATATCCTCAAATATAATCCAAAATCCCCAAAACACATCTTCAAGAGTGGGCTACACAAAGGGATACCAAAACAAAAAAAATAAAGGAGGGCTACATAAGGGGCCAATTCCTAAAATGAGGACCACATGTGGCCCTTTGGCTAGCCTAGGCTAGATAATTGGATAAGGCCCAGTTAGTGACGTAAGTTAGTTTTTTTTAATTTAAAAAATTTGAAAAAAATTCTAAAAAATTAAAATTTTTATATAAATACCTACCTCGTTCTTACATAACTTATGACAACATCTTCATCATTGTACATATTATCCTTCCTCAATTTCATCATTTTACATAATTTTTCACAATATCTTCATTCTTTTACAAACTATCCTTCATTTTTTTTTCATTTAAATTAATTTTTAAGTTGTTTTTAGAACAAGAGAAATGTAATCCGACACGTGGATGTAAAAAATTATATTCCATATTTTTTCTGAAAAAAATGTATTTTAAAATAGGATATAAATAGTAGTTTAAATAAATTAACTAATAAATTTACATCATATACTAAAAATTATTAAAATATTAAATTTAGCCATTTACTGATAGAGACAGTTAAAATGTAGCCTGACATTATTCCTTATAAAATCATTTTTTAAAAGGCTAAAATATAACCCTCCCCACTTGAAGATGGCCTAAGGGCGCTCTTCATTATAATTCATCATCATAGCCTCATTGAGATTACCAAGTTACTTTAAATACATCCATGATTCTTTATTTCTATGAAATACAACATCCATGATTCTTATATTTTCTATGGTAGTATAAAATTTATGTCAACGATATTGAAACCCTTGATCTAGTTTAATCCCCTAACTCGTTTCCCTAACGATATTGAAACTCTTGAACCAATCCAAACTTTATTATGCCACAAATAACATTAGATCCATTGGAACAAAGAGATATACTATTTTGAAATAAAGTTAATGTACATGACTTTTTGTAGAACCTCTAAGCACCACTGGCTAATAAGATAGAATATACACGGCACTGCTCTCCTTAGATCCTCTAGCAAAAAGTTCATATGCAATGATTTTCGTAAAACCCTTGACGACCACTAAGATTTGATGATGGAACAGAATAAATAAACTTTATACACAAAGATCCATTGACCATAAAGGAAACCCACCAAACCAGAGTACAGATCCAAGATATGCGGTGGGTGAGAGTTCTTAATTTCTTCGTTTTGGTGGGTTGGTGGAACGTATACGTACCGCTCTACACCAATCCCATATACCATTTGGTAATTTCTGGCTTGGTGTTTCTGACTGGAAGCGTCAAATGTTCTAATCATTTTTTTTGTCTATATATTGATTCATATGACACGAGAACAGAGCAGACATAGCAGAGAGAGAGGGAGAGAGATAACGAAATAAAAAAGAGGAAAGAACCGTGTGGTTAGTTGTCAGCGACCCAGGTCCTCCGGTCCCGTACAAAAAAACACAGCCCCAAAAGCCCAATCCACAGCCTCCCCCCTTCATGTGGGCAATTGGGTCCCACATTCCGATTAGAGACGAAGATCCACACATTCATACGTCGAACTGGCAACCCTACGTTTCATTCTCACATCCCCTTAAGGCTTTAGCCTCCTCCTCCTCCTCTCTTTATAGCTCTACTTTGTTAACTGAATAATTTGATCATCTGGGTACCTCGGGATTATTGGTTTTGCGAGGATCCTATCGTTTGGTCATCTGGGTAGCTTTGGTTTTTAGTTTTCTTATTGATTCATTACTGGTTTTGGGGAAAGATTTGATTTTTATTTCCTGTGACCCATCTTTCTTCTGTTAAAGTGGGCACCTTTGGTTTTGATTGATTTCGTGATTTGAATTGCCGTGTCTTTGGGTGTTTGAAATCTGTAACTTGATTTGCGATCTGGGTCGGTGCTGGTTTTTGTGGTCTGTCAATGGGCGCTTTGGATGAGGGACATTTCTGCTCGGAACTTGAGAATGGAGTGAAATTGGGTTGCATCGAGCTGAGTTTTGAGGAAGAACCTGAAACCATAGCTATTGAAGATGCTGTGAAAGTTCTCATGCAGGGTCTGGGAGAGGATGTTAACAGAGAAGGTTTGAAGAAGACGCCTCTTCGCGTTGCCAAGGCCCTTCGGGAAGGAACAAGGGGTAACTATTTTCTCAGCCTTGTTCAGTTATAGTTTGTTACTATTTGAAATTTGGGAAGCTTGCTACTTCAGTTCCTAGAGTTTGTTTTCTTTCCTGTTGTGTTAATAACATGGTGGGGGCATATCATTCTTTCATTGTATATTTGATTTGGACAGCCTTTTCATTCGTTATTCTAATAGCTACCAATTATTAAGGCTCGAGTAGTTCGTTAGCTGTTAGGATTTGATTCAAGTTTGTCAGCACTTTAATACACTCTGTAATATTATAAAATTTCCGTGTTAATCCCAAACTAATGGCATTCTGTTTGCGTGTGTGCGGATGAAAAAATGTTTGTTGTCTTAGATGGTGACAGTAGTGTATACTTTCAAAATTTGCTTGGCAAGTCTACAGGATCATGGTACGAAAATGTTTGTTTTGCAATCCTCGTGGGCCTATATTGGTAAAAATTCCTTTCATGTTCTCTCTTTCAAGCTGCTGACATTGCACCCATGGATGACGTTGCTGGATTAACCCTTCGTGGACATTTTTAGCAATGATACAAAATACCTTCCTCTCACCAACCTGCCTCCTTATTGTCCTCAAAGACTCTTGACCTTTCAGATGTACATGATTCTTTCCTTCTTTCTTTTTTTTTTTTTTTTTTTTTTTTTTTTTTTTTTTTTTTTTTTTTTTTTTTTTTTTTTTTTGTGTATTTTCTTTTATCCTTGTTTTCCTTCCCAAACTAACAGGTCAGAACCATCTCATAGAGAGCAAAGCATGGAGCGTGTTTATGTTGGTGGTGCTGATTTATTTATGCAGCATAGATCATGTTTCCTGATTCAATCAAGTATTTTTATGTGGGTGGTGCTGATTCCTCTTAAAGTATTCACCTGAAAATAAAGATATGCATACTGATTTTAAACCCTCAATTCTTTTCCAGGTTACAGACAAAAGGCTAAGGACATTGTGCAAGGTGCTTTATTTCCTGAATCTGGTCTCGACAATACAGTTGGTCATGCTGGAGGAGCTGGTGGACTCGTGGTTGTTAGAGATCTTGACCTCTTCTCGTATTGTGAATCTTGTATGCTACCATTCCAGGTTAAATGTCATGTGGGTTATGTCCCTTCTGGTCAACGGGTTGTAGGCTTAAGCAAGCTCTCTCGAGTAGCTGATGTGTTTGCAAAACGCCTTCAAGAGCCTCAGCACCTAGCAGACGAAATGTGTTCAGCTTTGCAGCATGGCATCAAGCCAGCAGGTGTTGCAGTTGTACTCCAATGTTTACACATCCATTTCCCAAAAGTAGAATCAGCCTTTCTTGACTCGGACCACCAAGGATGGGTAGAGTTACTGGTTAGTTCAGGTTCAGGAGTTTTTGAGAATGAAAATGCCAATCTTTGGGCAGATTTTTTGAATCTTCTGAGATTCAGAGGCATAAATGTCGAGAAAAATCGCATGAGAGACTCAAGCGATCAACACTGGTGTCCATCTCGATCCCCCTCAGGTGCTATTGCTGCCTCCAAGATTGAATCAGTTAATCAGGGTATGGTCACTGCAGTGGCTTCAATTCTTAGGTCGTTAGGTGAAGACCCATTAAGGAAGGAGCTTGTAGGAACACCTGCTCGTTTCGTGAAGTGGTTGATGAACTTCCAAACTACTAATTTAGATATGAAGCTGAATGGCTTTGTTTCTGACAGGGTGGATCCTCTAAAGCTCAATGGAGATGGCTGCAAGGAAAAGAAAATCCACTCTGAGCTGAACTTGTCATTCTGGTCGCAGTGTGAGCATCATCTACTTCCCTTCTATGGTGTTGTGCATATAGGATATTTGTGCACTGAAGGATTCAATCCCATTGCGAAATCTCTTTTACAATCGATTGTATGTTTCTACGGTTACAAGCTCCAAGTACAAGAAAGACTCACCCGGCAGATAGCAGAGACTGCATCTTCACTGTTAGGTGGAGATGTGATTGTGGTTGTGGAGGCTAATCACACCTGTATGATCTCGAGAGGCATCGAGAAGTTTGGAAGTAGTACAGCGACAATTGCTGTACTGGGTCGATTTTCGACTGACCCTGCTGCAAGGGCTAAGTTTTTGCAGAGCATTCCAAACACTGCCGTTTCAGGACGATGATCCGAGTTCATCCATCTATTAAATGTCTATTTCTTTCGTAGTCATTTCTTTGCATTGGATTTGCTGTTAGCCATGGTGCCAGCATGACAGCGATAAGTCGAAGATCAAAGATCATCCTTTGGCCAATCTGGGTCTTGCCCATTTTTGTGATGGTGTTGTTGAAGTTTCAGTTGAAGGTCCAGACTGTCTGGTAACACAGGATTCTAAAGTTTTGTATTTTTATCATCCATTGTCTGTAGCATAAGCCCTTGCAAGATTCCAAGGCGCGTCTTTGTTTTAAAGATTATATACTTTCTCATGTATTTTTGTTTTGTTTTTTTTTTTTGAATACGAAGGATATTCAATACGAATAATACGTTTGATTGTTTATTACATTGATTCTGTTTGTTTATCAATTTCTTTTACACTGATTTGTTTTGCTTACAGGCTGTGGGATTAATTGTGATCAGGAAAGGGTAGGGTCTGGCTTTTATTCACTAGGATTAGGTTAAAGGGCGTTTTGTGGAAGTTGTGGGCATGCAAATATCGGATAACATGGAAAAAAAATGTACTTCCAGGGTAAAAAGGTTTTCTGTACAGAATCCAAAATCAGTAAAATAGAAGAAAAAAAAAGAAAGGAGAGATTGCTTGGGGTGAAAGAGATTCACATGCATATACAAAACAATATAAACATCAGCATTTAGCCACATATACACATTCCAACCGGTAACCACGTGAGTTTAGACTCTACAAGAGTGAATCATAAGAGATGAAAACAAACCAACTTAGTCGCCTAACCACAAGTGTCGGATTTTACTCCAGTCTATCCAAACATCACGGTCTAACCACAAATGTCGGATTTCACTCCAATCTATCCAAACATCAGGTTCTGTCCTATGTTCCTGAAGTTCTGCTTGGGGCGTAGGGCCATGGCCAGGTTTTTCCCTGCCTTTCTGAGCTTTTGTCCTAATGTTGTGAAGTTCTGCTTCGGGCAAGGGGCCATGGTATATATGCTGTTCGGACGAATGGTCATGCTGAATATGCGCTAGAGGCGGAGGGCCATGCTGAATATGTGCTTTGGGGGAAGGGGGAGGAGGGCCATGCTGAATATGTACTTCGGGCGAAGGGCCATGCTGAACATGAGCTTGGGGAGAAGAACCATGGCCCTGCTGAAGATTCATTTGAGGTGAAGGGCAATGCCGAATGTCCGCTTGGGACGAAGGGAAAGGGCCATGCTGAATACACGCTTGATAATTCATACACCATATATTGATGGCAATTCCAAGGATTACTAACAGGAGCATACCTGATAACAGTGACATAGTAGGAACCTGCATGTAATTGATAAAAATCAGCAAACCTACAAAGCTATTTAAAATACTTGGACAATAGCATAGCAAACAGACGGGCCAATTCGGCTGAACAGTTCTTTTCTGGTAGGGGGTTGAACAAATTTATTATTGAACGATGCATGAATTTGAAGGATCATTTAGAGCCATGCTGAGATACGAGATTTGGTGAATGTGCATATTAGAAAATATTTAGGCTCCAAAAGCTGACTGTTGCATGTTAATCAGGAAGTTCTAGCATTGATTGTGATTTGTAAATAAAAAATGAAATTTCAAAGTGGTACATAGTTGAAGTTATCACATTCATGCCACTCAGTATATGTCATCCTTTAGCTCAAAAAGTTCAAGGAAAAAGAAAAAGAAAGCAAAAGAATATATATCACTGCTTGTAAAAAAATACCTTTCTTTTATGGGGAAGATTTTTCTCAGCACGCTCAAGCGAATAGCGTAACATGTCAACTATTGCCAACTCAGTTACCGGATCACTGCTTTCTGCTAGCACAAAGAGTTAAATTTAGTTCTGTATAATTAATTAGTATGAAGACCATACCGGAGAGGGTGATAACTTTAACGGTTACCTGGGATGTCAAAAACTTGAGTTGCAGGCGGAATACCCAGTAGTTCTCCCAAATGGACACGAACACGAGCACGTTGAACAGGTGAAAGTAGATCACCATGCGTGACAACAACTAGGGGTTTATCATCTGGAAACAAAATGGAGATGCAGAGACTAAACACCTTAAAATTTTCAAGTTTCCACCACTTCCCTTCCCTCTTACCCTATAAAATCGAATCAATGAAATATTAAAGAAAAGATTGAGTCAGTAAAATTCGATACCTTTAAATGCCAGGTATGGGCAGTTGAAAGCTGAAGCAATCATTTGGGTGTATCGAGTCTCTGCATCTTCATCACTTTCTATTGCTTTCAGAACTGAAAGGCCATTAACAACAAATATGACAAAATTAACCTTCCTGATCTCACTGGACAGATAACCATCATCACGAGCTTTGCACATCATCATGGTCCTCAAACTTTGGCTGTCTGAATCCCTGAGAGTCCATTGAGATAAATTGACGTGAATGAAAGTAGACAAATTCCTAAACCCAAAATGAGAGGGATGTGATGAATTGGAAATTCAGACCTGATAACAAGCTCCCCATGACGAACACCATTTTTCATCCAATGCTGCAGTATTTTTATGTTTTCATGTGAATCATCACACAAACTACGGGTATCATAGAGGCAGAAAGAAGTGGAACATCTCGGTATCATATATTCCTGGAGGAAAAAGGTTCCATCTCCAACAGATGAATTATCTGGCACAAGATAACAATATACATGAAGCTGTAGAACACAAATAACTTAAGTTCACCCCATAATACAGCAAATTAGCATATTTTATTATTCACAACTGCAGCCATACATGATACTTGGGCTCTTTCTGACGCAAACTTGTCATCTTCAAACACCTTTGATATTCTATTTACAAGACTACTCTTTCCAGATCCTTTTGGACCAACCAATAAAACAGTTGTCGTCTTTGGCACATCATAGTCCCTCAATTTCACAGCACCAACACTTTCAATCCATGCACCAGGAGTGTAGCTGTAAAATTCAAGAGGACACATCACTTCAAGCAACCATACTACCATTCTAGCCATCGCAGGAATATTAACTTGAATTAATACCTCAATACTTTAATCTTGGCTTCTTCCAAACCTTTGCTCCGAATCCGCAGTCCGTCATTACTCAGCAAAATTTCTCTATAAACACTTTCCCTCCTCTTTTGTTTGACTTCAAAATCCAAAGAAGCTGAAGAAAATCGAGAATCCACACTGTCAAGTTCTCCAAGCACCGAGCCATTTAGTGTACCTTCTGCAGCATCCTTGACATTCATGCTCAAATCATTTCTGCTCCATTGAAAACCAGAACCACTTTAAAGTTTCAAACTTTCTCAAACAGCATAAAAATTTTCAACAAACAAAACTTGCGTTTTTGTGATTCAATGCTACAAATAAGAAACTGAAACATGGGTTCTAGCAATATCGGCACAAGGCACATAATCCAGAACCAAATTTGATCATAAACTGAATGGAATTTATGAGAATTCATGAGCTACCTGAGAAGTGGAGATGAGAGCTGAGAAGAATCTTGCTCCAGCGAAAAGTCTTCCCCTGTATCTGCATATTGAACCCACTCAGCCACATCGCATGTAAAAACGCCACCTTCAAAAACTTTGCGTTATGAGAAAAATGGATGATCAGAGAGTTTACCACTGCCAGGAGGAGTTGTTATATCGCCACCCATGTCAGCTCGCTTTGCAATTGCAGCCTTCACACCGTGAGAGAGAGAGAGAGAGAGAGAGAGAGAGAGAGAGCAAGAAGTAGATTAATGGTTTTTTTTCTTCTTCTTTTTTTGGTCAAAAAATAGAATAATGCTTGGGAAGGATTGATAGTTAAGAAACCAGGTTGACGGAGACGGCGTGCAAGCCACGCTAGCTGCTGCCATATGTCATGGTATTTGGATGCCGATTGGGTACAAGCTAAATATAATAATATTCTCAATTTCTTTTCTTTCAGAATTAATATTTGTCAAGGAAATTATTATTATTAATTTTGAAAAACTAAAAGGAATCACAAAGAAAATCCTCCAATATCGTATCAAGAAAACATATTACTGCTTCTTTGTTTAAAATCTTCTGGGGAAGTGAGGAATGGGAAAGAACCCATCTTTTGAGTTGGGCATGCTTTTGTTTTTATTTATTTATTTTTGCATAACACCAGAAGGAAATAAGAAGAAATATTCAAATACAACGAATTTAAATAATAAAAAACGTCAATGACCGTTTAAGCAAAAAATTTACAGATTTGAAGTGGTTTTTTATTCAAATTTTCATTGGTTAAAATCTCTGTTTAAGCATATATTCCAAGAGATAAATTTATGCTAGGGGGAGGGGCATTCTTTTCCTTGTTGGTGATCAGTTCCATGGTCAACAGTAAACTAAGGCTAAAAATAAAACATTTTTTTTTTGGTGTACAACTATAAATAACCAAATGCCACCAAGAAGTTCAAAGGAGACGAATGATAAGCAAACTAATATAAAAAAATTATGTGGATTGTCCCCAATTTTCATTATGTCTCAGTAAAATGTAAGAAAAAATTTGGTGCCACAAGGCCTACAATGGCAATGTGGTTCTCCTTTTGGTGGTATATGTTTAAAACCTAAGTTTCTACCTAACAAAAAATCTATACCTATTAACCTCTGAACATTCAACTAAACTTATCCCTCCCTCTTCACCAGCCATGGGAAATGTATCTGCTGATAAGGCACAAAAAACCCTGCTTGCATAACAAAGCCCTGAAAAAGATGCACCACAAAGCAGTTAGTGTACATAATGATCTGATCCTATGTAAATCAGATGCAAGACAAGAAAGTTAGAACAATCATACCTGAACAAATCTAAGGCAGATATCAGAAAAAGATGCAGTAGCAGACTAGGCCTCAAAACCCAGAGGATGGTATCTTCTCATTAATGCTACTTTGGGTTCGCAGATGCAGACACTTGGGGGATCATAAAAGGAAGTCAAACCTACTCAATATCAGTATGGGATGACATATGGCAGAGCATAAACATCCAGAGACTCTATTTGCATAGCTTCTGCCCATACTTGGGGAGTCATTTCAATCTCAGGGGATCCCACTTTGGGTTTCTTTGACCCTGAACCATTGCTGCCGAGCAGCCATTCCTGATTGTCAAGATTGGACTGATCCGCCATCTTGGGAATGGAAAGTATCTCACTCAGATACTTGGAATCAGGATGTGGTGGTTTTGCAGATGCTCCACCATTCTCATTAACTTTAACACGAGAAGATGATGGCTTTGTTGAGAATGCATTGAGTTGTTCAGGCCCTCTCAAACCATTAATTCTGTGTTCCTTGATATCTGCTTTACAATCGCTGGCTGCCCCCTGTCCCTCTGATAAAAACTGGAGAACAGTTTGGCTTGGTTCTGATTTCCTCCCATTTTCCACTACTGGGTGAGAAGAAACAGATCTTGGCAACTTATGAGGCAGAAATCCATTTTCTGGCATAAAGTTTAAAGAATAAGGTACAGATAAGATTGTATCCCTCAATCTCAACTAAAACAGATGTATATAAATTTCTTTTCTTGGTAAGCATGTCTATAAAAATTATAATCGCAAGAAAACTGTTATTCAATCAGTAGCTTGACGTTTTGGCAGAAAAGTATTTGGAGATTAAATAAACATGCAACCTATATAACAATGAGCGTTTAGGAGCTGGAACATCTATAAGTAACATAGGCCTCTATTACCATCCGGGAAGACACACATCTATATGTGTTTCCACTCACTGAATGGAAAATAGAATCCCTCAGTGTCATTGTTTTTGCAAAATAGGAAACGACTCACCGTGTAAATATCCATTCATCTCAAGTTCCTTGCGTTTGCCAAGAATTCCCCCAGCATCAGAGTTCTTGCTATTCATCTGTAAAAGGTTTAATGCTTTATTACTGAAAGCATCTAGGGATTCCTTGCCATTTCCTTCTAGTTTAGGCTGTTCATCGGATGGTTTGTTTATCACCTTCACCTTCTCCTTCTTCTCTTTCTTCTTATCCCTGTCCTTATCCTTCGATTTAACTTTCTTCTCTTTATCTCTCTCCTTGGGTTTATGACCTTTACTGTCATTATCTGTGTTTTTCTTCCGATCTCTTCCCTCCATCTGCTTCTCAACATCCTTCTCAATTGGCTTAGCAATGCCTTCAAGTCTTCTTTGCTCAATGCTAGGGAAGTTTTCAAAAAATGCCTCCGCTGAACATTTTCCCTCGACATGGTTTCTTTGTGCATTGGCAGTCCTATCATCTTCTTTCTTATCCTTAATTCTCTCTTTTTCTCTGGACTGAGTTGACAACAAAGGTTTTTTATCAGAAACCATAATCTTCTGAACAACCGGACTTCCTGTTGCTCTTTCACTATTCCTATAGACTTCCAGTTGCTTCTCAATTGGCTTAGTAATGCCTTCAAGTCTTCTTTGGTCAATGCTCGGGACATTTTGAACAGTTTTTCCCTCGATATGGTTTCTTTGTGCATTGACAGTCCTATCAACTTCTTTCTTATCCTTAATTCTCTCTTTTTCTCTGGACTGATTTGACAACAATGATCTTTGATCAGCAACCAAAATCTTCTGAACCACCTGACTCCCAGTAGCTCTGTCATCATTCCTACATCTCCGATCCAATTCCTGCACGTATTTATAATCCTTGATGTCAACATTATGGAATCCGTTTGGAACATGATTCTGTCCATTATAAGTCTCTGGCTGCCCTTCAATTCTCTTCTCTTCTGATGTCCAAGTACTCCCATTATCCCCACCCCTTTCCTTCTTGTCTTTGTGCTTTTCTTTTCTGTCTTTCCTTTCACCATGTTTTTCTTTACTTCTGTCTTTATCCTTTTTCTCTTTACCGTCTCTTTTCTCTTTGTCCTTCTTATCCTTTTTATGCTTTTTCTCCTTGTGCTTCTCCTAAAAATAATATCCCCATGAGGGGCAGTGTATTTAGTAAAAATACGAAATAATTCATAGAAACTTAAAGGAAAACAATAAAAAGAAGCACATGTTAGTACAAAATCCTCCTGAAAACAAAGAGTGAGAGACACAAGATGCAAAACACTGCTAAGGGTAGTATGCTGGTCAGAGTACTTATCCCTCAAGCTCAACGCTTAGGGTCAAGTTGCTACACCCTCACACAATGCTATGAGATCTTGCCTAGTTCCTTTTTTGAAGAGCTATTCAGAACAAGTCCCTTTTTAGCCCTTTACAAGTTTTTAAAATCACAAAGCGTACGGCAGTTGTGAAACAGGATCCCTTTTTTTTTTTCCTTTATGTTTTTTAGTTCCTCTTCTTTTGCTTTGATAGACATAAATATAATAATTTTCACACCCAAAAAAAAAAAAAAACAGCAGAGAAAATATTTTACACAAATTAAGAGACACCTTTACTTTCTATTTTTTTCACAGTTCCTATTATTTTCCTTCATGTATAATGAACACTACACAAATGATGATGACAATGACGTGTGAATACAATATTTATAAATAAAAAAAATGAGATAGCAGACACAATATGCCAATTTGTAATATCAAAATAATGATATTACCACATTCAGGGAATTTGACACTTCTTGAACACTGTCGACAGAATTTTAACAAAACAAAGATGAGACACAGTTTACCAAACAAGAATTCAATGTCCTTCCAGGGTCCAACCATCACACTATACAGGTGTTAAAAATTCTTTAAAGGAACCTAGGGTCTAAGCTAATATGACATGTTCAACCAAGGCAATAAGAATTGTTTTTATGCAAGAGCAGATTAAGAAAGTATCCCATCAAAGTTATTATGAAGCACCATGTCCCATTTTATCATGCATGCCAGATGGGTGCTTGTGTATGCAAAATGTTCCAGATACTCATCCCGTACCTATACCGTTTCATGCTAAACAAAAAAAATTTACACATTATATAGGACCAAGAAAAGAGGATAGACATTTTACTAACAAAAAAATGGTTACTCATGCACTGGGAGGGAAATTCAATAGAGTTGGGCCACCCTACGTGAGAAGTGCATGTAACAAAACTAATCCCACAAAATGATAATCATTTGAGTTAAAAGTCAGATAGCAACCAATTGCTCTCACCTTTTTCACATATGTCATGAAACCTTTATATGCTTATTATGGCATGAATCTTGGTATCCAAGGACTTTCTCATTGAAAAATCATATTTTTTTCTGCTCAGTTTCCTACATAGGATGTGTATCATAACACTTTTAAAGTACTAGGGTAGACTGAATATATTTCATGATGCGGTCAAAACTAGTCTCTATGACAATCTTGTCATTCAAGACAGTTGCAAATTTAATGTGCCCGCCCCTCATAATCTTCCTCCTAAGAGTACCCCATGACTTCATCAGTTAAAACCTACATAGATTTAAGTTTCATGGCCCCGTAGCACAGCCTCCAAAAGTTAAAATGACAAGGAAGCAACTGATGAAAATCCAACACATGCATATAAAAATGCAGGGATTAACACACAAGAACTCATGAGAAACGAATGTAAATCAATTCTGCAATGATAAAAAGGAAAATATGTAGACCTTTGCAAGTAAGTCTATATCATTGATTCCAACTTTCTTTTCATATCCTGGAGGAGGAAATGGAAAGCAGCGAGACATTGCACGCAATCCTTGAAATGGAAAAGTGGGATCCGTCCACCAGCAGAAATGCTTCTCCTAGTTTCCAGTACTGTTGTTCCAACACAGGAACAGAGCAGAAACAATGCTCCTGTCCATGCACCATGACCCCAAACTCATTTCCAGCTTAAAAATCACTCCATGATCTACTAAAATCAACCCAAAGCCAAAACTGATGATAACCAATATGCAAGATCTCTTCTTATCACAGTGTTACTTCTAGGATTGCACAATTTATGAAAATCTGACACAAAAACTAAAAGTATCCAAAGGCTCACATGAACTACTCCACTATACCAAACTCTGTATTAGTTCATCTCTATCTATCCAGATAAGATAGCATTCAATCACGCTTATGTCCAAGCAACCGATTTGTCGACAAATTTAGAAGTTCTGCAGCAATCTGATCCTCTGTCTTTCTTACTAGGCCAATAGAGAATGATCAC
This sequence comes from Prunus dulcis, assembly GCF_902201215.1. Taxonomy (NCBI): domain Eukaryota; kingdom Viridiplantae; phylum Streptophyta; class Magnoliopsida; order Rosales; family Rosaceae; genus Prunus; species Prunus dulcis. The sequence continues at coordinate 16,530,353 of NC_047657.1, read as the reverse complement.
CTGCTCATCAGCAAAAACCAACATCAGGAGCATGTCCTGACTATAAGGCCAAAAATTCATACAACAAATGCAACACAGACCACAACCTTGAAAACGAAAGAATCCGTGTAATTTTAAATGGAACACAGATAATCCTCAACTTTTAAATGGAAGCCGTGTAATTCCAAGCTTCGCTTTCTATTTACAACAGTGAATCTTCTTACAATGACCCCTAATACTATAAAAATCACAATTCGGGTTTCTCCCAGTGACGATTTGGCCAAACCCTAGAAAAATCACCAGAAGAATATGTCAGACACAAAACCCAGTTGCAAATAAAGACTAATTCCAAAAATTTCAATCCAAAAATACATGAAAACCCATAAAATTAAACTAAACCACTAGAATCCCACGAAAACAAATTAAGTTGCATACTTGGTATTGAGGGTTTTGATTTTGATGGTTCCAGAGAGAAAAAAAAAAAGAAGAAAAATTTCACGGGAGGGAAGATAAAACAAAGAGAAGAACTTTTGGTTTTTGCAAAGTAGACATTGTACATGAATAAGAATATGAAGATCTCATTCCAAAAAGAGAGAGAAAAGAAAAGAGGGATTTATCAAACTCTCTCTTTTTCTCTCTCTCTCTCTCTCTCTCTTTCTCTGTCCAATCTAGCTATGTGTATGTAAACATGTATGTGTGTCTACCTCTCTATCTTTGTATGAGTGTGTATTTGTAAATGGGTTTTGTGTACGTGAGAAATTTCAGATCTTCAAATTGTTTGTTGATGCGGGGTGATTCTCAGGGAAGAGGGTTTTCTCTCTCTCTTTCTCCGAATGTTCTCAGTCCTCTCAAATCCCCTTAAAAGGGAAGAGAAAATAGAGGGAAGGGCCAAAGGGGAAATGGGGTATTTATAAAAGAGGAATGGATATACGTGTCAAATAAAAAGAAGAATCCAGACGCCAGACATATCACAATGGTAAAATATGGTTTGGTAAAATTAACTTACCCTTTTTCTACTATATGTTTGAGTTTAATATAAGTCATAGTGTAAATTAAAAAAAGAAGGAATTTTGCACGCATGTTATCAAGGTGTCTTGAAAGTTCGAATTTGAGATTACTGTTCTATAAGACCCCTTTTTATTAGATTAAATCTCGTTGATCAAATAAAAAAATTACTTTATTAGTAATCACACAAATTTACTATGTATTATAATATTAATGAATGACATAATTGATATGTCTATAACAGAAGAAATATTTTAAAATATAAGATAATAAATAAATTCACATTTTATAACATGAATAAATTAATAACACCTTGTAAGGACAACCTTCACACCAAAAAATTCTTGAGTTTTTTCTTTGAGTTTGAGGTAATAAATGTGTTTTTTTGGCCAAAGGTATCAAATGTTTGAAATGATGTATTTGCTTCTTCCACAACAAAGCCACGTGTGCTTGCCGCCCATTTGCAGTCTTTATGTGAAGCAATTCGGCAGCGTCACTTGTCTTGTTTTGCTTTTATCATCACATCTCATCTTCATCGCGTGTCGCAATCTCAGTGCGTGTCCACTTAAACATGGCACATATAAAATACCAACACAAACAAAACGATTGAAAACTGAAGAACTGATGCTGAACATGGCAACAGAAGTTTGTGAATTTGTGAGATTTGCGGCTATCAAAAATTGGAGGCAAGTATGGCAAGAGCTTGCTTGCTCTTGCATTAAAAGTAGGTAGCATAATGTTAAGATATTGCATCCTATAAAAATACAATATTTTTTGTCACTTATTGAGTCGGTTTTAATGTTGTCGTATTTATCATCCTAATAATGTTAAAAGATATTTCAAATTTGAATATCATGTTACACGTTAATAAAAGAAAGAATCATTTTTGTTGGCCTACATTTGTCCCCATTAAAAGTGGAAAGATTTATTTGCAAAAACTGATTGAGTTTCAGTTATGCACAGAATTTGTCAAATGATAATTGTTCCTTAACAAATTGGTGCACACGTTTACTTTCCTGTTATTTTCACCCCTTTAAAAGCTGTCATTGAAGATAGTTTTTTCGTGGGTGTAAATATTCTCAATCGTCAACTGTCGTGTGGGTCAAGGCACGAGAATCAACACAGACTACTTGATGTCGAACGTCACTAAACCAAGCATGTTTTGGGGCACAAAATCAGGTAAGTTGCAAAAGTTTGTCAAGGGTTTGAAGCAGAGAACTCAGTGGGGGCAAGCTTGCAGAGTATATAGCTGCATATTGGGTTGAGTGGCTTTTTTCTTTTTTCTTTGTTGCTGCCTGAAACCTTTACAGAATGCAACCCTCTCTTCGGATTCTAGAGAGTATTTTATGCTAATCATCAAAATTTTCACATCACAAATGTTCAAGACACCGATGCTCGAGTAAAAATTCAAATAAATTCAACAAACCAGAAAAACAAGCACATGGTATTAGGGGAATGCATATGTTTCGAAAATATATTGAAGATTGACTTTTCAATATTAAAGAATCAGAGAGAAATGTTTTTAATAGACTCTACATGTTCATGGTACAGTGACAGACTATATGACAGTGTCCTCAGTAAAACTTTGTATTAACAGATGTAATAAATTACAGCCTCGCATTATTCGGTGAGAGACGAGTTTATTAACTCAATTCATTCAGAGGCAACGGCTTTGTGGGAAGGAAGAAGACATGGCCAACAATGGACCATCTAAGATGTTAGGCTGCAACGATGGGATGGAGAAACCAGCTGATTGTGGAACTCTGACTGATGGATGTTGAATTGAACTGCCAGAAAGGGGTGGAGATGAGTAGATATCATGTTAGTAATGTTCATATGAAAAAAAAAACTTATCGACCACAAGACAACTATTGTATCAGCCATAGCTTCTTGGTTTGTCACGTTTTTCTTTTGTTTCTTCCATAGGTAAATTACATAAGCACAGAGCAGATAAGTATAGTCCATATCGGCACATGAACTGACCTGAATGATAAAGAAAAGGAAGGCTCTACTGGGGCACAGATTCCACCTTGATCAGGAGGCATTAGAGACCAAAAAACTGGAGAACAGTGACAACAGTACATCAATTTCAAGATAAATGAAGCTAAGAAGAGAAGGCAAATAGTTTTTTCTTCCGTCTTCCCGAAGAAAGATGTTAAATTTGATCCACATGACCATCTTCGTCTTACTTATGGTTAGATTCATTTGCAGTAAAAAGGGAAAAATAATCAGTAACCAAGTAAAGAGATTCTGAATTTTCCCTGGCATTTGAGCAAACTGTCCAAATAATTGGAGGCTTTAGAAGGAGAAGAAAATAAGTTTTCTTCAGAACAACTTGCCAGAAATTTTGCTTGCACAAGTGTATAAGTAACCATTAACATATTTCTCTTCCTAATTAAGGTAGGCCCACTAATCTGAAAGGATGATATTAGAGAAAGATGCAAAGAATTACCAGATCGTCCTGAATGATCTTCCAATCCAGAGCAAAATAAAGAATCCTGCATAAAGAAATTAACAAAATTCATACCACAATAAATTATCTAGCATTAAGGATCTAATGCTACAAGATGCCACAAAACAAAAGCATCTCTAGAAAAGAAGCCCATTCACTCACCTCTTTTATATGCTGCGATACATCATGAACCACATCTGCATGCAACAATTACATAATAAGATGAATATATTCCTCCAAAAAATTTATACATATGAAAGAAACCGAAAAATAGAAAGAATCTACAAAAAAAGGGGGGAAGTCCAGATTTTCCAAAGATTATGACTTCTCAAATAAATCCTTGAAATGTGATGGGAAATCAATTCTGCTGAATTTAGAGGAATAATCAATACTCTAGTTATGAAATACAGAGGAGAAAAATGGAAGCATCTCCGGTCTAACACAAATGATGACATTTAAACTTGAAATCCCATATCCTAAAAATAAAAAAATAATGATGCATGGGAAAAAAAATTCACTTCAAATGCGTTATGTGAATCAAGCAAAATAATGTGCTACGAGGTGTTGAAATTCTTTCATTTCAACAGTCCATCCGGACTTGCTAAGCAAAATCGTAATATATCTTAAACTTAGTGGTCGAATAGTGCCAATGCCTAAAGCATGAAATGAAGCAGGTTCTGGGCCAAGAATGCTACCCTGCTGAACCTAAATGGATGAGAAAAAAGCTAAAACAGAAGACGTGGCTTAGGAATGTGCCCAAAGCATGCAAGGCACAAATTGCAATTAAACCAAAATTTTGTGTCATAATTGTTTTAGTTTTCCCATTGACATCCCTGTCCATCCCTAAAATAACCAAATCACTGGATTACTAACACAGGAGGAACAACGATATTTACCAAATTCTGGAACACTGGGCTTCACAGCCAGCGTCAAGCCAAGAAAGCAGTCCTCAGGTTCAGCACCAAAGTCTGATAATTTCAACTCAAGCGTTGGCTTTGCTCCTGTGAAATAATGCAGGAGAATAATTAATAATGGACACTAATAAGGGAGGTAGGTACACAAGAAAAAAGGGGAATGGGAAACCTTACCCATGATACTTAGCTTCAGGTCAAGTGGATCACGGAGTGAACGAGGAACCCAGCCAACCTATCTATCTTATGTTAGTAAGATGATCAAATTTATAAGATTGCAAATTAAATAAAAATAAAAATAAAAGAAAAGCAGAGAGGAAGAGAAGAAGACTATGTTACATGGAAAAAGGGATGTTGTAATGATTCATCTGCAGCTGGCCTCCTTGACGGATCCCATGAACATAGTTGCTGCAGACAGTGAAGAAAGAAAAATATATAAGCATTAAACAAATTTTCCTAGGAATTACTAATGGAAGAAAATTGTAGAAACAACTCTCACTTGGATTAAATCAATAGCTTCTGGGCTTGCGCTTGGAATGATATCAGAGAGGTTTGCAGGCAAGATCTATCCAAAAGAATGATACAGTGAGTTAAAGCCAAGAAATATGAAAATTGCAGTAAACAGGTCCATGCAAAAGCTTGCCTTTTCATAATTAATAATGCCACATAATCGAGAGGCATTTGTCCCATCAGCGAAGATAGTCAAGTCTGGAGTACCAAGCACACAGCATATCTTGAACAATTGGTCTATCTCACTGTCCATTGAAGAACTCGTTTTGTAAGATGTAAATAAGAAGTTCTCCCACGTTTTTCTTATTTTGAGTCATATCATATGTTTAATTAAATCTCAAACTAATGAGGTCTATGACTCAAAAGTACTGGACATGTTCCAAAAGTAAAATACCAGTTAAAAATACAAACAAATTCTTCCTCGTTTGAACCAGCTCAATGCACAGTCAAAATGTCAAAGAAATAAAGCACACCAGGACAGGCAGTAATAAATGGACTTAATTAGAGGTCAGTGCAAAAGAATAATTTTTACACACATTTTTCTCACCAAGACCAAAAACAATAAATGCAGGATGATATAATCACCTTTCACCAGGGAAAATAGGGGACAAATTGAAAAGCTCAGCTAGGATTGCGCCAGCTGCCCACATGTCTGTATATTATTCATTTGTTAATCACCACTTGAAGAAGAACAAAGAGATAATAAATCTCAAGCTTGATATAGGAAAATCTTGTGCAGCCTAATCATAGATATGGCAACACCAATAAAAACCTCAAATATTCTTAAAACTTTTCATAATGAACAGAAGTACAATAAAGAACTAATAAAGATCGAGCTTACCAACTGCAGGAGTGTATAATTTGGACTGTAACAGGACTTCTGGTGCTCGATACCTAGGATGCCCACAAACGCCATAAAATGTAAAAGATAATCAATATGCATAGCTCTGCCTGTGCAACACACTCGGAGACATTCACGCAGACACGTGCATGCACACAATAAGATAACACGATTTAATAGGAATGCCCCTTCCCCAACTACCATACACTCACAGATGCACAAAATAAGATACTGTGATTGAATATGATTTACTCACCAGCGAGTGGAAACATATTCAGTATAAGGAGGAACCGATGATACTTCTCTAGCCAATCCGAAGTCGGCAATTTTAAGAACATCATTTGTCACCAGCAAATTCTCTAAGGGGGAAAAATGGTCTTGCTGTTAATTTCTTTAGATAAAATATTTCAAACCACAGAGATGCATGAAAACACAACACTGATAATATGTTATACCCGGTTTTAGATCTCGGTGAAAATATCCACTTCTATGGAGGTGATTAAGTCCGTGCAGCAATTGAGACATAAAGCTACGAATCTCATCCTCTGAAAAGGGTCTTCTTTGTTCTTTCATTATTTGGTATAGATTATAGTTCTGGAAACATGGAACTTTGGAATCAAACACATATTACATGATGAGATAAATTTGATCAACTGGGGTTCATCAACTTTCAAATAAGAGTGTGATATCATTTTGCATGAGATATACAATGAAAATAAATAAACCACATAACAATGAGAAGGCAAAAGGTCTCTCACCATGTACTCAAAAATGAGGAACACCTCATTGTTTTCCCTGACAACCTCCTTCAACTTTATGATATTGGGGTGATTTAATTTACGGAGTACCTGGGCAAAGCATTTGACTTATCAATCAAAACAATGAGAAGGACTTATCTATTTGATTTAGCAACCTGCAAAATGTGAAAGCTCATATTCAACAATATTGAACCATTAAAATTTCCATGGGAGATACCTTAATCTCTCGTAATCTCCAGTATTCCTCCCAGAAAAAGAACTTCCTCTTCATCTTTTTGACTGCAACCTGAGGTCAGAAAAATTGAATAAAACTAGGATGGATATGTTTATGTAAAATTGCCCTACCCTACACTCCTAACTAATTCACTCTTATTACAAAACTAGAAATAATACTTGATCTTGATTTCATCTTCCGCCTCAATATTTCTTTAAAATGCTGTTATCAACTCCACACAAAATTAAGAATCATCAAAAGTATCTGATCCAAAAGTTCACAATTTGTTGCAAAACTAAATAAGTTGAGAGGTAAAAATCGAATATATAATTATGAGAAAGATTAATTTCTTTTGTAAGGAGAAGCATACGATCTCATTTGTTCTCCAATCACGAGCCTTATATACACTACCACAAGTGCCATCACCAAGCTCCTCCAAAATTTTATATCTGGAAAAAAGAATTCAGATAGCAAAAAACTATAAGAATAAAAATTGTGAACCTTTTGATTTTATACAATTCAATGCATTTGAAAGCAACTAACCTTTCCATTATTTAAATTGCAACAGATTATAATCGAAAATCTTTCAGTGGAATTTAAACAGCCTCCAAGAAGAGGTGTCTATGCTGTCAACACAGTTTTGGTCGTTGGCTTCTAGATATGGTATGGTGCTTACGTCTAGCATCAAGCATTTGGCATAGTCATGAATCAACTTGTCATTGTAGGAGCGGTTCACAATCACCAAGAAATCTATCAACATTTTGCAACCCTCCACGTGAACTCCAGAGACCAAGCATTAAACTTAGCTGAAGAGTTTTAATCCATTTTCTTTACATCTGCTTCACTTATACCCTCATATAAAAAACTGGGGCTGTTGAGCTGCAGTAGATGGTAAAGAAAAACAAAATTAATTTTCAACTCTTAACAAATTCAACCATTCAACATGAAGCAAAGATCATGTCTTTTAATAGCCACCACAACTGATCACTGTTTTCCTGTATGGTCACCACAAAGGAAGCAGACAGAAAGAAAACCGAACCCAATAATTTCGTTGGGCTTGCAAGACTAAATCTTTTTCCCTTCGTTGTTCTAATCTTACATGAACTCTGCAATTCAAAATTTTGATGCTCGCCTCATCCTACTTTGTTCAAAGATCAAACCAAGCATTTTTTGAAAATGACAAATCTATTAGAGCTATATCCCCTCCCATCAATCCAAGTCCTAAACATGAATATATACTCAATTAGAAAAGTAAATCAAATACCCTAAAGAGAATCAAACTTTAGAATATCAGTTATAAACATAAAGTATTTGTTTACGGCACAACAATCATCTCCACTCATTTAAGCCTGGTTCGACTACACACTCGGGAGCTAAAGCAACAAAGACTAGGACCCAGAATTCTATTTTGTTTCATTTTCTTTCTCCTTTTATTCCTTCATTTCTTAAGAACCAACCACAGCCTAAAATGAGAACCCCAAGTGGTATTTCAATCTGCAAACAGCTAAAAAAACAATCAAACACAAAGCCTGAAATTCAGAAAATTATAGAAAGAACAAAAAGAAAAATGAAAGAGACTGAACTCACAATTGATGCTAAATTGAGACAACCAGAGAAACTTTACGAGCAGGATATAGATCAGCAATGCATAAAGTTTTTCTTGGAGAAACCAAGAAAGAAAATTTTAGAGAGAGAATCTTCGTTTGAGAGGAAGGGAAGCTTCAGAAAGAGAGAAAATTTGGATTGCTGGTGAAGCCATGAGAGGGAGAAGGATTCCGCATAAGAAGCAAAGAAGAAGAAACCAAGCAAATTATTAAAAAAATACGAAATTATATAAACTATTTGTTTGTAATGATTTTATCGGTTCGTTAGATCATTAAAAATTAAAAATAGAAAATGCTTGGTTTACTCGTGGTGGGGAAGGGAGGTGGTCCCGCGCAATTGCCCAAAAATTGTTGTGGGTCTTTACCTCGAGAAATTATACAATGACACTGTGGTACCATGTCAGCATGTACATTTTCCATTCAAATATAGCCACATGTATGTTGTTTTGACAGCTGGACTCATCAATTTATTTATATAAATAGAATTAAAATTATACTTTTTAGACTTATCCTCCCCCTCTTTTTATTTGAATTGTTCTTAACTTTAAAGATTTTAAATAATAAAAAACTAAAACTCATTTTAATTGACTAAAAAAAAAAAAAAAAAAAACTCTCATTTTAAAGAATCCTTTTTAGAAAGAAAAGACCATTTAAAGAAGTGAATTAAAAATATTATATTCTAGATTCTTTTGGGATAATGTTGAACAAATTGAAAGTCAATCTCCATGTTCACATCAATAAAAACATTAAAATCAGGAAATTTGCTATTTCCATAATCATGAGGACAGAGCAAATATGAAAAACTAAATGGTGTTGATAATTTACAAAATTTGACTTCATGAAGTCCACTCTTACAATGGTTAGAGATTTTACAAAGTTAGTACTGAATTTCTCTCTCTTTAATGATAAAAAAAAGATATCTCAAATTTCAAATCCCTAGTTTAACCAAAGAAGAAAATTTCTAATCCATAGCTGATGAGGATGAGCACCATTGTAGAGAACAACTTAAAATCTGGTATCTGCATAAGACCAACTGAAGCACTACCATATCTGAAAATGACCTAGGCTGCTAGATAATAGGCCTCTCTCTGCAACCCATTTGCTCAATCAATTTGAGAATGTCAAGGCAATGCTCAGGTTCCTCTTTCTTTACTAGGATCTCCAGATATGGTAAAACTGCAGCCTTTTCCTTGATGTCATTGTGTCTTAATAGGTCAGAGAACAGCTCTTCACCTTGTTCAGCCCTGCCTTCACTATAAAGACCCTGAATCACTGAACAGTATGATGAAACAGATGGAACAAAACCATGGTTCAGAATTGTTTTCATGAAGTCCAGACAGTGATCATATTGGCGTTCCTTGCAGTAGCTGTTGATGAGAGCACAAACAGCCTTCTCAGGAAGCAGACCGCGTTTTAGTAAATCTTTGGTAATCTGATCTGCTTCAGCAACTCTTGCCTCCAGGCATAAACCCATAACAACAAAGTTGTACAAATCTGTTGCCGACCCACCACATCTTTTGATCTTTTCTTCAAGATGGAAAGCATGTTCGATCTCCATATTCCTAAAAACATGTCTGGAAATGCAATCATCATTAGTGTCCCTTGAAGGTAATGTTCTAGCATCTACAAAGTTGGAAGAACTAACAGATCTTGCTTCTTCCTTAGCCTCGCTTGACAAAACAGAACCTGCAAGGAGCGCAGAATAGATTCGAGTGCTTGGTTGATAACCTTTTTGAACCATAACACGCAGAATCTCATAGGCATGATCCAACCTACCAACATTAACAAGAGCTTTAATTAATACAGTATATGTAATGTGGTTTGGAGGTATCCCGAAATCAGACATACTAAAGAGAAGGATTTCAGCTTCCTCCACTCTTCCATTTTGGCAGAGGCCATTGATCACAACGGTATAGGTGTAGACATTTGGAGGGCAGCTAGTCTGCCTCATCCAATCCAACATTTTCAGTGCACAGGTAATCTCACCAGTTTGGCAAAGCGCATTGACTAATATTGTATAAGTCACTACAGACGGAACTGATCCATACTTTAGCATCTTCCCCAACATTGCCTGCGTTGCATGCACCTTATCAACTTTGCTGAGAACATCAAGAAAACAATTGAATGTGTGTGCTGTTGTCAAGGTCCTCTTCTCTACCAGATTCCCAAAAAGCATTGATGCATTTCCAATTTCACCAATCTTGCAATAACCATCAATAAGAGCTGTCATAGTAACTTCATCAGGGGAAATACCCTTCTTTACCATTGAACCTAAAATGCTGATTGCATGCCCTGGTCTCCCTTGTTTACAGATCCCATCAATTAAGGCAGTGAAAGAGAAACAATCTGGTTCAAGACCACATGAGCTCATTGACTTAAATGTTTCAAAAGCCAATCCAAGTTGGCCTTCTCGGCAAAAGCCATCAATTAAAATATTGTAAGTTACTCTGTTAGGCAACAAACCATTATCAACTACTCTTTTCAAAAGAAACATGGCTTTGTAAGTTTTATAAACTTTGCATAGCCCTTCCATGAGCTCATTGTAGGTACGAATGTTAGGCTTACATTGTCTTTTCTCCATCACACCAAGTAGCTCAAAAGCAGAAATCACGCGCCCTTCTTTGCAGTATCCATTTATCAGTGCATTGTAAGTTACTGTGCCAGGAAAAAGCCCACCTTTAAGCATCTTTCTAAACATTGCATTGGCCTCCTCAATCTTTCCTTCCCTGCATAATCTATCAATCAATATGGTATAAGTATGAACATTAGGTTTACAACCCTTTGAAACCATCTCATCAAGCAAACCTAGAGCCTTATCAGTCGACCCAATGTCACACAAAGCCTTGATGAGTACAGTATATGTACGAGTAGTCGGCTGGCAGCCCTTCACACTCATCTCTTTTTTCAGATGAAAAGCTTCATCAAGTTTACCAATCTGACAATAACCATGAATCAATATGGAGTACGTCACGGAATTAGGTCCACAGCTACCCCCTTTAGACATTATATCAAACACCCGGGAGGCCTCCCGGAGATTACATTCTCTACAATTACCCAACACTAAAGAAGTACAAATATGAGTGTCCAACTGAAACCCAAGTTTTAAAACCATGCACAAGAACATTTCAGCAGATTGCACAAACCCATTCTTGCATAAAGCATTAATTATAGTCCTGTAGTCAATAACACCAAGAAGAAAACCATTGTCTACCATTCTTTTATACACCAAGAATGACAAAAACCCCAAATCCAAACTAGCTAAAGACATCAAAAGACTACTATAACAAGGATAACTCAACCAAAATCCAATCTTTCGCATATTATCCAATGCCTCCATCAGCTTTAGAATCTCAGGCTCGCTATTACTAAACTCCTTGATTAACAAAATTATGGCTTCTTGTGTAATCACATACAAATTGGAAGAAGACACCATCAAATTCAACAGAAGAATTCTATTATCAAAATCATAACAATAAGTAGAATGCTTGCAAACCCACTTGAAAAACCGTACCCCAAGTTCAATGTCGTTGCCGTGAAGCTGTAAAACCTTGGTAGCTGCATATGGGGCCATGTGAGAGACCAGTGACTTAAGAAGATTGTTCCTTTCCCAATTGGGTTGCTTAAGAAAAGCTGATACTCGAGAGGTTGTGTCATCTAAGCTTTCTGGGATTGCTTGGCTGCGTGAAGATTGATATGAGACTGAGGAAAGCGAGGGAGGAAGTTCAAACAAGTAAGGAGCTCTCAAGAGGACGTTTAGGACCTTATTTGTGCGAACCAACATACAGAGACTGAGGAGTGAGATGAAGATCAACTATTTTTCAATTTGCAAACTGAAAATAAGGGCTGTTTTGGAGGGACGTCTTCGAGTATTTCAAAAAATATATATACCTTTTTCTTTTTTATTTCTGTGAGCCTCCTCCACCTAGAAACCCTTTAGCTTGGAGAAGAAGAACATCTTGGGCATGTTTGGTATGGCTCACTAAATGGGACTGTGCTATATTGGACCTGAAGCCCATGTTTGGTTAGCAAGGGGACTAACTTAAATGGGATAGTAGAGTCCAACAATTAAAAAAACGCTTCCTTCGGTCTCCTTATACAGCGAAGCTCAAAATGGGTTCGCAAAATAAGCCCTCGCTATATTGAACACGCCCGACTCTGCGACTCCTTCTCTGGGACTCCATCTCTGCGACTCCTTCTCTACGACTCCGTCTCTGCGACTCAACCTCTTCTTCGAATCTTGACGCAGGCAAGTTTTTCTGGTCTTTCCCTTTGGATACCTCTCTTATTCCTTCTTCCATCTCTTGATTGTGACTGTCTCCTCAACAGTTTTGATTGTGCTCTGAGAATCTCTCCTTCCTTTTCTCTGTTATTTTCTTCTTCTCTTCTCTAATTTTCGTAGAATCTGTAGTGACATATGTATACATGATGTTAATTGGCAATTAATTTGCAATTGGGTATTTCAGAAAACCTAGAAATTCAGAAGTAAAGTAGACTTTTGGCATGAATCTTGAGTTTATTGAACTTACTGTTTCAGTTTGTATATGTCATTTAAAAGAGCAATTTATCGCATATGACCTGTTTTTTCAATTTTAATTATTATTGGGCATCAATATTTGAAGTGTATATGTCATTTGACAGAGCAATTTGCATCCTGCATGAATATCACTTTACGAGCAATTAGCAATCTCTCTGCCATGATTTGTGTTGATCATATTCGTTGCGTTGGCAAGTTGAACATGGTTAGATTCAGCTTTTTCATAGTTAAAATATTTGGAAATAAAAAGGTCAAAAAAGGCCAAGTACTTCAGAAATTCTGCATCTGTTTTCTGCAGGCCTGTGTGTTGTTTGTGTAGTGATGATGATTTCTTGACTTCTTGTGATGTGTGTTGTGACTTCACGTGTATTTTTAATTGCTTGTAATAAGCTTAAAAGTACACTTAGTTTATCAGTTCTTTTTCCCCCTTGATTAGTACACGGTCAGTTATTTAATTAAAATGAAAAGAGCATCATCATCATGTCATTGTTGTTATATATACATATGCAGATAAATACACAAACACAATTACACAAATTGCTCTTTGCTGCGCATCTCACTTCCAAACCAACCCCACGCAGAAGCAACAATGAAAGATTTAAAACAAAGTCCATTTATATTTCAAACATCATAGCAGAAAACACTATACAGTTTTTGGTTGATACAGAATATGCTCATATAACTTCTATTTGAATCTTTCAATATGCTTTTGGTTTTACAGTTTTTGGTTGATACAGAATATGCTCATATAACTGCTATTTGAATCTTTCAATATGCTTTTGGTTTTACAGTTTTTGGTTGATACATAATATGCTTTTGGTTTTACAGTTTTTGGTTGGAGAGAATCTTTCAATATGCTTTTGGTGTTAATCAGCAACAGCATCTTTTGGCCAAAAGTGAAATAATCCTAGAACTTTTTTCTTCATATTTGTTGTGGTATTAGGCACACATTGGTTGATAATTTTTGGTCTATGGGGTGAATTTTCCATACTTTGCGAATGGTATTAATTATGGCTTTGCATTAATTAAACTGTTTCTATTTGCATATATGAAACTTTTTGTGTTCAATTTGGGGTTATTTTACTTTCAGTAGGATTGGTTAAGTGGAATAATTCTTTTCTTTTTGGATTAATAGATATGGATCAAAGACGAATGTTGTTGTTATTATTGTTGGAGATGTGGCATTTAGAGACCATGTGTGCTTGCACGATTCTTGTGCTTATGATGCTAAAAAATATGAGAAGAAATCGAAGACTTTTAGAAAGACGTTCCCTCAATAACCGTTCGTTTGTTAGACATGAGAATCGATTACGTTATTTGAACAGTATATTAGGCAATGATAGAGAATGTGTGAGTGAACTAAGAATGGATTTAAAGACATTTGGTTTATTATGTGATTTGCTTCGCACGGATGGAAGGTTAAAGAATGACGGTTTGGTGACTGTGGAGGAGCAAGTATGTATGTTCTTGCATATCCTTGCTCATCATGTTAAGAATCGTACTATTAGAAATAGATTTGTTCGATCAGGAGAGACTATTAGTAGGTACTTCAATTCCGTGTTACAAGGCATTTTAAGATTACAAGGTAGCCTATTGAGAGTACCGGAACCTGTAGGTGATAACTGCACAGATCATAGATGGAAATGGTTTAAGGTATGTTTATTATACTTTGGCTTTTTTTTCTATGATCTGTGCAGCATATAAACTTAATGAAAGTTTACCCTTTTTTTTTTTTTTTCCTAATAGAATTGCTTGGGAGCACTAGATGGAACATACATTAAAGTGCGAGTAGCTGAAACCGAAAAACCGAGATATCGGACTAGAAAGGGAGAAATTGCAACAAATGTGTTGGCCGTTTGCTCACGTGATATGCAATTCATATTTGTGTTGCCGGGTTGGGAGGGATCCGCATCCGACTCTAGAGTCCTTCGAGATGCCATAACTAGGCCTAATGGATTAAGAGTTCCTACCGGTAAGGCCATTAGCTAGTGTCCACTTTATAAATAATTAATAAGTTTATACAATTACCACACAATAATAGGAATTGACTTCTTTTATTTTTAATTTTTGGTTATTAGGTTATTATTACCTTGTAGATGGTGGGTACACAAATGGTGAGGGATTTCTCGCACCATATAGAGGAACACGGTATCATCTATCGGAATGGAGAGAAGGAAATACACCTGTAAATCATCAAGAATATTTTAATATGAAGCATGCTAAAGCAAGAAACGTAATAGAACGTTGCTTTGGGTTGCTAAAAGCTAGATGGGGCATACTAAGGAGTCCATCTTTTTATCCAATAAAGACACAATGTCGAATAATTACGGCTTGTTGTCTTTTACATAATCTCATTAGGAGGGAGATGTCTAGAGATCCACTAGAGTATGAAATAAATGAAATTGAAGAGACGGAAAATGTGATAGAAGGTGATATGGTTGGCACCATTGGAGCATCGGATGAATGGACTACTTGGAGGAATGACTTGGCGTTCCAAATGTATAATGAGTGGCAAGGAAATGCGAATAACTAGCCAACTCTTGTTATTTATGTTTGAGTTCTTAAGGTGTTTTCTTTTTTATGTGATTGTAATTTGTATTTGAGGCATGATAATTTGGCCTTAACAATGTATTGATTGTGGTATTAAAGAAAATTTATCAATTGGTTTGCTGATTTTATTTTTCATTTTGTTTTTAAGGTTATGTGATGTACTAAAGAAGAATCATGCCTTGAAATAAAGTTATGTTTTCTTTGCAAATTCCAATGATTGATTATGGTATTATTTTATTTGTGTTGATTATTCTTAGGGATGGAAAGTGAAGGTAACAGTCAAAACTTTGAACAAGGAAAGAAAGGAACTAGGCGGTCATGGTCCAAGTTTGAAGAAGATTCGTTTTTGACCGTGCTAGATGATTTTGTGGCTGCAGGCCAACGCTGTGAGACTGGTAGTTTCAAATCAGGTACTATGGTCCAAATGGAGAAGGCTTTGAATATTAAATGTCCTGATTCGGGGCTAAAGGCATGCCCTCATATTGAATCCAAATTGAAGAAGTGGAAAAAACAATATAGCATAGTCTATGACATGATAAACACAAGTGGATTTGCTTGGAATGATATAAAAAAGTGTGTTGAGGTTGACAGTAATGATGCATGGGAAACTTATGTGCAGGTACATGATTATATATTTTTGCTATTTTGCTTACATTATGATGTCAAGTGGGTTTGATGAGTGTGGATTTTAAACTTTCTTTTGTTATTATTATTTCTTTAACATATTGAAAATAAGCTAAGTGGTGCCTTGTTTTATCATAGCACCACAAGGAAGCAGCCGAATGGAGGAGCAAACCATTTCCTTTGTTTGATAGACTTTCTAATATCTTCGGAAAGGATCGTGCTAACGGACAAAGAGCTGAAGCCCCCGCTGACATGATGGAAGAGCAAAGCAATAATGATGTTAATGCTAGTGATAATTGTGTCCAGGAAGATGCATCTCCTATGTCTTTAAACATAGAAGGAAGCCAATCTATGAACAGTCAAAATAAGAGGAAAAGAGCTACAAGCTCAAGTGATGAAGAGAAGATTGTGACTGTATTGGAGAAATTGTTTGAAGCTTCTGGGAAAAGGATGCAAATGGTGACTGAGGCTATAATAAAAGGTAATGAAGATCGATCTGATATTGCCAAAGAACTCAAGAGAATGGGATTTTCTCCTTTAGATCAAATTACAGCACTAAAACTCATTTTGGAGAAGCCACAAAACATATCTATATTCATGTCTTTGGATGATGATATCAAGAAAGTGTTTGTTGAGCAGTTGCTTAGTGACAATGCTTGAGGACATGGCCTAGCTAAGTTTGATGCATCTATCTTTTTGGAAACACCACAAATGATGGATTGATAAGATTGGCTTCATTTTGGAAACACCACAAATTGTATAATATTTTGCTAGCATTAAAGCCATATGGTTCATGGTTGTGGGGCTTATTAGTTTCATTTTGAAATTGTGGATGTTTATTTGTATGTATTAATGGTAGAATTGTGTGTAGCGAACTAAACCTCTAATTTCTGAGTCATGTAGATGACTTTGGCATATATGAAAAATATCTAACTTTTGCATATATGAAATGTACATGTGAATTTGGTTTGGAGGAAAAGAAATGTATATTGTCAATTTGGTAATTCTAATAACAAAAAAACTTACATTTAATTATTTAACAATTATTATTTTTAAATATAAAATAATTATTTTTTAGTCCCACACAGTACCAAACATAGGTCTTCACTATTTTTACAATCCAGCTTCTTAGTCCGACGTAGCAGCATTAATAGCTTAGTCCAATCCGAGCTAATCCAAGACAGTCCCAGGATTTAGTCCAGTCCATGACAGTCCGCCGTACCAAACGACCCCCTTCAGTACAATTTTCTGGCTAATGGGCTTGTCAAATTTGGGTCATATTGAACTCGGGCTTTACTTAATAGAACAATAGCCCTCCTCAACTTGGGTCATGCACGTTTCGTGACGTACCCCGTAGTTTAGATTAAATTAAAGTATAATGTGTTTATATATGTGGTTGTGTAGTTTAGATTAAATTAAAGTATAATATGTTTATATATGTGGTTGTTGACTGTATTGCTCACTGAAACTACAATCTAGACTTAGGTGTTTGTTTTCATATGGCTCCGAGCTGGATTGGCTCTAGCCTTGTTGATGATTTGCTCGGAGTCACTAGGACTCGGTTGGTCTGTAGTGAGTAGTTGCTGTGTGTTCTTGGGGTTTTACCCCCCAGTTCATCCACACACCAAAAAAAAAAAAAAAAAAAAAAAATCTGTTTTCCCATGTTTCTTTATTTTTAGTGTCAAAGTTTGTAATTACTCTTAAATATATTGTTATGTTTTTTTCAAAACAAGCGATAGTCTAAACTATAAGGAGATATGATTTCTCAAAAACTCTATCAAAGTGTCATGGAGCCTCGAACTTGAGACCATTAGTCTGCAAGTCAATGCCCTTTTTCACTGGTTAGACCTTGTTGGCATATTGCAATGTTTTAGTACTTTCTCTTTTAAGCAAAAGCTCTCCAATCTTGTTGACCACAATGCAAAATGAACAGGGAACTCAAAGCATCATCATTTACAGCAATATGGTAGCAAGAAATTATAACCATCACTGGATGCATTAATACACAACCTTCTCATTTGGCTACATAAATTTGGGCAGTTCCAAGCATGGTATCAACCTAAGGCTCCACAATTATCTTTCCAGTAGCATGCCCATCAATGCTCTTAGCCCAAGCGTCCTCTGCCTTGGTCAGGGGATACTTTGAGTCTATTATTGTCTTGAGCTTCCCTTCTCTCACCAACTTTAGAAGATAATCCAGGTTCTGAGCCTTGGGAGATAAGAGCAGTGGCACCAGTTGCTTCTTGGAAAAGGTAAGTTTTCCCAAAGCAAAGTTCGCTACGGCACTGAGGCCGGGAGTGATATCTATTACCTTACCATTTGCACTCAAATTAGGCTCAAAAGTTGACCAAGGAATGCCAGTTGCACAATGGATCACAGCATCATATTTTCGACCGGATGGACTCTTCAGAGTTGCTCCTTCTGGGGTCTTGTAGTCAATAACCTCATCAGCACCTAGGCTCTTGACCAAGTCAAGGTTACGAGCTCCACAAGTGGCTGTCACATGAGTGTTTCCGAGCTTTGCTAGTTGAACTGCATAGAGACCTACACCGCCAGAAGCAGCTGTGATCAGAATGTTTGCTTGCTCACCACTTCCATCAAGCTTGATCCCAGCAGATTGGATAAGGGCCTGGTGAGCAGTGAGACCAGCAACAGGTAATCCTACGGCAGTGGCTGCTGAAACTTCAGGTGGCCTTGCAGCAGTCAAGCTTTCCTTAGTCACGGCAAGCTCAGCTAGTCCACCTCCATTCTAAAATTCAATATCCATGAACAGACGAAACAGACAAACAGGCTAAGCATGTATCAATTAAATGAAGCATGACATATTATAAGTGAGACATTCTACCACCTGGATTTCAAATTCAGCGCATTAGGAATGGTTTCTACATGCAAAATTTCAGTTTCATGCCAACTGTAATGACACTAGGGAAAGAGGCACAAAATACCGACGAGGGGTTACTGAGGGTTTACAGACACAAGGATTCTGGTGGATCAATGGATACTACTTTACAAATAGGTAGAAAATTATTCATAGATGTTTTATGGAAAGAAAAGCTATATTATGTTCTGAAGTATATACAAGTTCAAGTGAAATGGCGAACATTTTCATGTCAAGTGAAATGGCGAACATTTTCATGTCAAGTGAAATGGCGAACATTTTCATGTCAAGTGAACCAAAACATATGGAAACTTACAAGAGGGTTAACCATAGCTACAACTTTGTCACCAGCTTTGAATTTTTTCACTCCTGGTCCTACCTGTACAACCTCTCCTGCCACATCAGTACCTGTTCCAAATTTCAACAAGGAATATCTTCAGTCAACAGAACAATACTCAGAAAAAGATGGTCCAGTGAAAGTTCAATACATTAGGTTTTAAATCTCATCAAAGAAAATGCATACTCATTCCGTCCCAAAAACACAAAAAGGCTACCCCAGATGCTATTTGGACCAAATGAATAAGAAAACAGAACATTCAAATGCAAATTATTAGCATGGTAAGCGTTTACGGAACACTTAATATAATATTTGGAAAGCAGCATAATTAAAGAGGTGTAAACATGAAAAGCACCCCCTAGACAGCAGAGTGTCTCAAGAAGATAGCAAAACCAAATTACCAGGTATGTGTGGAAATCTGCGAGGCAACAATGGCCACAGCATGCCTTTCTGAACTTTCCAATCAAATGGGTTTAGACTAGCTGCCTCCAATTTCAGCAACACCTCATCTTTGTTTGGATTGGGAATTGGAATTTCAACATGCTGCAATTAGCACCAAAATTGAGTGAGGGCCAATGACTTAACAATAATATGTTCTTCAATGCATAAACAAATTGAATGTTTCCCAAGTACAAAAGCTAGTCTTGGTCATTCTCAACCACGACCTCAACCCCTGCCCCCTCCTCCCCCCTCCCCCCTCCCCCAGCAGAAAAAAATACGGAAAGGAGAAAACTCAGAAAAACCTCTCCCTTTATGTTTTCCTTCTTAACATTTCAAATATTCAATTACTCTTAACAATAACAAGTACTTGAAAAAGGACCCATTATGTCACCTGCCCATTTCATTACAAGGTTTGGACACCATGTGAAAATGGGTTTCAATTAATTTTCTTATAGTGGAAAAGGGTTTTTCTTCAAGGACAATCAGAGAGTATAATTCAAGAGAAACAAAAGAAAGGAAACTAATTTGACAGAGGGAAACCAAATGAGTAACCTTTAAGCCAGAAGGTCCTCCACCGTAGCCATCATACTGAACCGCATGCATAACATTTTTCGCCATGGCCTCAGTTTTGTTCAGAAGAGTCGACAGAACTTGAAGCTCCTCTCAGATTTTAAGAAGTAAGCTTGGGTGCACCGTACACTACTGTGAGACATGTGAATTGACTAAATAGCCCACGTCTATCGTGGAACAAACTCATACATATGTTCTATGTCACCCGCAATAGAGAAAACGTGTCATCTATAAACGCATTCACTTCTCTTGACCATCAGAGTAACAGGAAGACTTTGAGTTATCTTGTTGATGAGGTTGTGCGACAGGAAGATGAGGTGGAAGAAATAGAATTGTTAGCGGCGGGATGGTGTCATAATATAAATACACATTGACCACAATGGCGTCGTTCCGTGCCTCACAGACTTCAATCTGGCTCGTCGTACTCGGACTTTCCAGATTCTGATCGTTGTGTGGGCTTCGCACAGCTGGTATCATTGCTGCAACATTCGGCATGGCCAACTAGTGGCTCGTCCCTTCGGAGGGTTTGCTTCTGAATCGAGCAGCCAGGTACTTTGGCATGAGAGGAAGAGGATGATTGCCAAAAGTCCCACATCGACAAAATAAGTGATCAAGGTTGACCCCACAGACCGAGATCCCGCCATGCCTCAGTGTGCTGCCTGAGATGGGAACTCATCACACAATCACTTTTTCTCTCCAGCTCCTCCCATTTTCAACCTCTTATTCTTATACAAGTACTAGTTTTCATTTATTTTTATTTTTATTTTTGGCTAGGAACAGAGTTGATTTGTTTCATGATTCGTAACGCTTCTGCTTTCTATTTTCTTATTTATATTTCATTTTTGCTAGAGTCTCTAAACTCATATTACTTGCTTGGTGACTGATCTTTTTTGAGAGAACCAAATGAATTACTGTGAAATATAATCAACATGAAAATGAACAATAAATCCAAACCTCATTATTTACAACATTGATTCATGATTATAAAAAAAACCTCACATTAGTGAGATAGTTTTAGTTTAAGAGTATTAATCCTGCATTTGAGGTCATAAGTTTGATTTTTCCTCCCCAATATCGTTTGTATTAAAAAAAATTAAACAAATAAACAAACCCCATAATATTATACGGGTTAATTGCAATTTTGGTCATTGGAGCTTGGCTCGAAATCAATTTTAGTCACAATAAATTTAATTTTTCCGATTTCATCACTGTACTTACTGTCGTTAACAAATCAAGTCAAAGCCTTCAATTCCGTTAGTTTGGTAGGAGCTTTATTGTCCTAAACATTAAATAAATTTTTTAAATCAAATATATAAAATTAAAACAAGACAACAAGAAAAAGACAAAACCACCCCATCCTAACCTCTCTATCATATCCATCAAATCCCAACGACCAAAATTGTATAATTACCCCATTAATTGCACATAACCATCTGTATCGAACGACTTCCATTATTTCGACCAAAGAACAAACGACTCCCATTAAAGACATGAAGTTTATATCCCACAATAGTTTTCTACTTAAGGCTCCACGATTATCTTCCCAGTTGCATGTCCATCAATACTCTTAGCCCAAGCATCTTCAGCCTTGCTTAGAGGGTGCTTAGAGTCGATCACTGTCTTGAGCTTTCCTTCCTTGACTAACTTGACAAGATAATCAAGGTTCTCACTCTTAGCACTCGTGAGCAGTGGCACCAGCTGCTTCTTGGAGAAGGTGAGTTTGTTCTGAGCAATAGTAGCCCAGGTACGTGGACCGGGAGTAATGTTTATAACCTTCCCGTTGGCGCTCAAATTAGGCTTGAAAGTTGACCAGGGAATGCCCGTTATTGCACAATGGACAGCGATGTCATATTTCCTACCAGATGGGCTAATCAGAGCTGCTCCTTCTGGGGTCTTGTAGTCAAGAACCTCATCTGCCCCCAAGCTCTTGATAAATTCGATGTTACGAGCACCGCATGTGGCTGTAACATGAGTGTTTCCGAGCTTTGCTAGTTGGACTGCATACTGACCCACACCACCAGAGGCAGCAGTAATCAAGATGTTCTTTTTCTGGCCACTTCCGTCGAGATTAAGCCCTGCAGCTTGGGTGAGAGCCTGGAGAGCTGTGAGACCAGCAATAGGTAAGCCTGCACCTTGAGCTGCTGAAACTTCAGGTGGCCTGGCAACTGTCAATCTCTCACTAGCTGTGACAAACTCAGCCAGTCCACCTCCATTCTAACAAACAAACGAAATTTATAAGTGAAACTTGTTGCCAAGTGCAATAAATTCTTCAAGAAAGGGAGAGATTAACCAAAGGAATACAATGAAGGCTTACAGCGAGGGTGAGATATGCCACAACTTTGTCGCCCGGTTTGAACTTTTGGACCCCTTTTCCAACTTCTACAACCTCTCCAGCAACATCAGTAGCTGTTCCCAATATTTTCATTAGCCAATCAATGTTAACAAACCAACCTACCAGCCTAAGCCTCACAAACACTGCTTGTATAAATCACAAAACTCTTCTCGTAACATAGGAATGATGTTCACCCATTTTAAAAGTCGAAGCACAAATTTGTTTCAGAATCCAACTAATTTATCTACCTCAACTCTCTCAATACTTCCACAAATGAATAAGAGTCTCAATGAGAGATTTTATCGAGAGTCGAGACGTATTAATCTGTAACCATTATGATCACTTCCTCAAAGAGGGAAATTCTTTGGGGACACAGAGCGTATGCTTTATGTTCCAATGATGTAGTTATTAATAAAAATCAGGCAGTTTGTTGATCAGTATGTTGCAGCTTATATGCTACCAATTGGATGATATGTATATAAGAAGGGGTTTAGGGGAAAACCAGGCAAAACAGAACTTACCAGGTATATGAGGGAATTTGGGTGGAAAAAAAGGCCGTATCTTGCCTTTCTGAATTCTCCAATCAACCGGGTTTATAGTAGCTGCTTCCAATTTCAGCAAGATCTCACCTTTCTTTGGAGTGGGCACTGGAACCTCTACATGCTGCACCAAACATAAAATATATTTAAAACAATTTATTAAGGTCTTTTTACACTTGTATGATTTCGTCCATGGATTTATTGCTTTCGAAAAGCAAAGAAGAGGCACAAGCAAGTAAACATTCAACACAACCCTGAAGCATTTTCTCACTGGTTGTTCAGTTTCTCTTTTTTCCCTTTGGGATTTCAAGGCCAAACATATTTAGGATACACTCAGTTTTAAGCCTGAACTCTCCCACCACTCTAAAAGTTGATGCTTTTTTTTTTCTTTTTTTTACGCAAGAGAGAATATTAAGCGGTTAACAAAATGTCAGAAGCAAAAATCACAGCAGGGAATGAAATATGAGAGAATTCTACCAAATAACATTGATAGAAGAAACAAGTAGATAAAGAAGGAACCTTTAAACCAGAAGCTCCTCCACCATAGCTGTTGTACTGAACCGCACGCATAAGCTTTGTCGCCATGGCTGCCAATGTCATACCCTGAGTCAGCAGAGACAAACGAGAAAGGAAAGATCCTAGATTTTACGAGAGAGAGAGAGAGAGAGAGAGAGAGAGAGAGAGAGAGAGGACGTGTTAGTACATTCTTGTGGAATGGTTTTGACGTATATATAGGCTGTGCTTTCTTTGAAAAGTGCTATAGGTTGTGCTATTTGAAAAGTGCTATAGGTTGTGCTTTCTTTGAAAAAGTTTTGATTTTCACATTGTGTTGGCCGAAAATTGAATGAAACTCTAAAAAAAAAAATTTGGAAAATTCTGATTGCCGAGTTGAACCAAACTTTTACAATTCGGTTTTTAGAGGCAAGTTCTACTTATGAGCTCGCATTAGTATCACAGCAGCATCATACCAGTGGCACTCAAATTAGGCTGAAAAGTTGACAAAGGAATGCCGAATGGATCACATCACAGCATCATATTTTGGACCAAATGGAGATGGACTCTTCTCCTGTAGAGCTGCTTGCTCCTTCTGAGGTCTTGACCAAGTCAAGGCTACGAGCTCCACAAAAGTGCGAGTGGCTGTCACATGAGGTACGTGTGAAAATTGGTGCGAGGCAACAAAGTCCACGGCATACCTTTCTCAAACTTTCCATTCCAATCAAATGGGGTTGACTTTTGACTAGCCACCTCCAATTTCAGCAACACCTCTCCCTTGATCTTTGTATGAATTTGGAATTGGAATTTCAACATGCTGCAATTAGCACCAAAATTGATTAAGGGCCAATGACTTAACAATAATATGTTCTTCAATGCATAAACAAATTGTATGTTTCCTTTCCAAGTACAAAAGCTAGTCTTGGTCATTCTCAACCACAACCTCCACCACACCCTTACGAGAAGAAAGAAGAATTTGCATGTCATGGGGATAGCACTGTTTTGCTATCCCCAATCAATCACGTTATGTCACGCTTAATATGTGCTATCCACGTGACATGCAAGTTTTTCTCCACCCGTATCCCTTCTCCCAACATAAAAACATTAGCAAAAGGAAAGAAGAAAACTCAGAAAAGACTCTCCCTTTATCTTTTCCTTCACAACATTTCAAATTTTGATTTACTCAAACAAGTACTTGAAAAAAGATCCATTAGGCACCATGTGAAAATGGGGTTCATTTAATTTTCATAGGGTTTATAGTGGACAAGTTGATCGTGTAATGTAAAAGGGTTTTTCTTCAAGGACAAACAGAGAGTATAATTCAAGAGAAACAAAAGGAAACTAATTTGACAGAGGGAAACTTTTATTTAGAAATTGAAGAAATGTAATTTGAATAACCTCTAAGCCAGAAGGTCGTCCACCACCACAGCCTGCATGCATAACATTTTTCGCCATAGCCTCCCTCAGTTTTTTTTGTTTTGTTGCCACCCTAGGCCTCCCTCAGTTTTGTTCAGAAGAATCGACAGAACTTGAAACTCGTCTCAGATTTTATGAAGTAAGCTTGCGTTGTTGCTGGTGCGTAATTAGCCCACGTCTATAGTAAAACAGAGTAGAATTGTTCATGATTCATGATGCTTCTGCTTTCTATTTTTTATATATTTATATTTCATTTGATTATATCAACCATCGTCATCTCTCTCTAGAGTCTAAACCCATATTACTGGTTTGATAACCGAGTAAATTCGTTTTTGAGAGAACCATATGAATTTACTGTGAAATATAATCAACATGAAAATGAACAATATATAATCCAAACCTCAATATTTACAATATTGATTCAGGATTATAAAACCCCACATTATTATATAATTTTATATTACACATGACATAACTATCTGTATCAAACAACTTCCATCAAGTACGTGAGGTTTATATCCCACTATGGTTTTAGTTTGTCTACTTAAGGCTCCACAATTATCTTCCCAGTTGCATGTCCATCAATACTCTTAGCCCAACCATCTTCAGCCTTGCTCAGAGGATGCTTCGAGTCGATCACAGTCTTGAGCTTTTCTTCCTTCACTAACTTGACAAGATAATCAAGGTTCTCACTCTTGGCACTCATGAACAGTGGCACCAGCTGCTTCTTGGAGAAGGTGAGTTTCTTCAGAACAAAAGTAGCAAAGGCACTTGGACTAGGAGTAAGGTCTATAACCTTCCCGTTGGCGCTCAAATTAGGCTCGAAAGTTGACCAGGGAATGCCCGTTGCACAATGAACCACAGCATCATATTTCCTACCAGATGGACTATTCAGAGCTGCTCCCTCTGGGGTCTTGTAGTCGAGAACCTCATCTGCCCCTAAGCTCTTGACAAATTCGATGTTACGAGCACTGCACGTGGCTGTAACATGAGTGTTTCCGAGCTTTGCTAGTTGGACTGCATACTGACCCACACCACCAGAGGCAGCAGTAATCAATATGTTCTTTTGCTGGCCAGATCCGTCAAGCTTGACCCCTGCAGCTTGGGTGAGAGCCTGGTGAGCTGTGAGACCAGCAACAGGTAAGCCTGCACCTTCAGCCGCTGAAACTTCAGGTGGCCTGGCAACTGTCAAGCTCTCACTAGCTGCAGCAAATTCAGCCAGTCCACCTCCATTCTAACAAACAAATGAAATTTATAAGTGAAACTTCCTCGAGAAATGGAGAGCTTAACCAAAGGAATAAAATGAACACTTACAGTGTGGGTGAGAAATGCCACAACTTTGTCGCCCGGTTTGAACTTTTGGACCCCTTGTCCAACTTCTACAACCTCTCCAGCAACATCAGTAACTGTTCCCAAGATTGTCATTAGCTAAACAATGTTAACAAACCAACCTATCAGCCTATGACTCACGAAACAACTCTTCTAACAATATATGAATGATATTCATCCACTTAAAAATCAAAGCACAAATTTGTTTAACTTTTCTACCTCAACTCTTCCAATACTTCCACAAATGAATAAAGTCTGAATGAGAGATTTCACTGAAATATATTAATCCGTAACCATTATGATCACTTTTCAATATTCACTTCTTCATAGATGGTAATCTCTTCGAGACACAGAGGGTATGCTTTATGTTCCAATGATGCAGTAATTAATCAAGATCAAATAGTTTATCAATCAATACGTTCCCAGAAAGTTAACTGTTTCTGGGAACAGGCAAATTCTAGTAGAACTTAACAAAATTGAGTAAATTTCACATCACCAAAAACTACAGGCAGTGATAAAAGATTTGCAAAAACAAGCACAGCAGAGTCTGTAAAGGAGGCAGGTAAAAAACTGGAGTCTTCAATTCTTGTCACCGAGAGAGCATTCAATTTTTTATTCATTTTTCAGTTGAGTTTGATACCGTGTTGGTCATCCCAGAAACACCGGTGTGCCAAAAAAGCATAACCTTTTTTTTTGGTGTTGTGGAATAATTTCTATATTATAATGTCAAAGATGCATAGATCTGAAATACACAACTACAACACCAGGCAAAACAGCACTTACCAGGTATATGAGGGAATTTGCGTGGCAAAAGAGGCCGAAACATGCCTTTCTGAATTTTCCAATCAACTGGGTTTAAACTAGCAGCTTCCAATTTCAGCAAGATATCACCTTTCTTTGGAGTGGGGACTGGAACCTCCGCATGCTGCAAACAAACATAAATTATAAACAATTTTCAAGTTCTCTACTACAAGTAAGTAAATATTCAACACAACCCTAAAGCATTTTCTCATTGGTTGTTCTGTTTCTCGTTTTTCCTTTTGGATTTCATGGCCAAAATTATTTTTGATGCAATCAATTTTAAGCCTGAACTCTCCCACCCACCACTCTAAAAGTTAATACAGTTTTTTTTTTTCTTCTTTTACACACCACAGAATATTAAGCGGTTAACAAAATACCAGAAGCAAAAATCACAGCAGGAATGAAAGATGAGAGTAAACAAGTAGAAAAAGAAAGAACCTTTAAACCAGAAGCTCCTCCACCGTAGCTGTCGTACTGAACCGCATGCATAAGCTTCGACGCCATGGCTGCTGCCATAACCTGAGTCGGCAGAGACAGGAGAAAGGAAAGATCCAAGATTTGAACACAGAGACAGAGAGAGAGAGAGAGAGAGAGAGAGGAAGCGTTACTAGATTCTTGTGGAATGTTTTTGACGTATACCACACGTGGATGCATGTCAAGTTGCCAACTGTAATATTAATTAAAATGACGGAAATACCCTGCATTTTTATATATACTATGTATAGGTTGTACTTTCTTTCAGAAAGTGCCATAGATAATTAGATTGTGCTCCCCAAGAAGTTTTGATTTTATAATGTGCAGGTCGACAATTGAATCAAAAAATTTATTCTTTTTATGCAAGTTCTGATTGCCGCTTTGAATCAAATTTTTACAAACCCATTTTCAGGGGAAAGTTCTACTCATGAGCTCGTATTAGTATCGGAGCCTAGTTTCACTCAAGAATACCTTACAACTCTTGAATTTCTCAACAAAATAAAGAAAAAGCACAAAGTATTAATATGTTGTTCTAAGAGCATCTTTAAGAAAGATGTCAAATACTAAACATCAAATTTAAATTTGATGGCTGATGTGACAATTTGACATCTTACATAGCTTTACACTCCATCAAATATATCAAATTAAATTATTATTTTATTAAATTTTAGTGTTGATTTATTTTTAATTAAAAAGAAAAGAAAAGAAATAATAATAAAATATTTATTTGACATCTTGCTTTTGAGATGTCAAAAATAACATCTCAACTTCCAGCCTTCATTCTACATCAACTTTGACACATCGGTTGGAGTGATGTGAGATGTTATTTCTAGCCGTTAATTGGCTATATGGCACTTTTGATATAAGGAAATGCTAGCAACCTTCTCTCTAACCTTCTCTTTTGGACCTTCTCCTTTTTTTGCTTGATATGTGTCATTCTCCTTACACTTAAAACAATGTCAATAATATATTATACAAGTTAACTTTTGCTTTCCAATTTTACCCTTATTAAATATGTTCAATTTATCCCAAAAAAAATTAACAACTTTCTTACCATCATATATTTTTTTTAACGTCAATTATTTTTTTAAAGAAAATATATGATTTTTTCAAAAAATAGGAAATGACCCTTTTTTTTTAAACACAAAGGACTTTTTTTTTTCCCCCTTATCTAAACCCTTTGTGTTAAAAATAAAAAATTTTAAATTTAAAAAAAAACACCTGACATTTCCTCTTAAAAGCATATATTTTCTTTAGAAACATTAATAAGATGGTAAGAAAGTTTTGAAAATTTTTTGGATAAATTCAATACATTTAATAAGGGTAAACTTGGAAAGCAAAAGTTAGCTTGTATAATATATTAATGACATTGTTTTAAGTGTAAGGAGAATGACACATGTCAAGCAAAAAATAGAGAAGATCCAAAGGAGAATGTTGCTAGCATTCCTTTTTGACATATCGATTGGAGATGCTCTAATGCACATGAAATTTACAGTCCCAAAAAAAGTATATGAAGTTTACAATCCTTAATATAAGTACATGTACTTCACAATTTGAAGATATAATATTTTGGCTACCTAAGGCTCCACAATGATCTTCCCAGTAGCATGGCCATCAATACTCTTAGCCCAAGCATCTTCAGCCTTACTTATAGGATGCTTTGAGTCGATCACCGTCTTGAGCTTTCCTTCCTTCACCAAATTAACAAGATAATCCAAGCTCTCAGCCTTGGGGATCATGAGCAATGGCACCAAGGACTTCTTGGAGAAAGTGAGTTTCTTTAAAAGAAATGTAGTGAAAGAACTTGCATTTGGAGCAATGTCTATAACTTTCCCTTTTGCACTCAAATTAGGCTCAAAAGTTAACCAAGCGATGCCGGTTGCACAGTTGATCACAGCATCATATTTCCGGCCAGACGGGCTCTTCAGAGCGGCCCCATCCGGGGTCTTGTAGTCAAGAACTTCATCTGCCCCTAAGCTCTTAACCAATTCGACGTTACGAGCTCCACAGGTGGCTGTGACATGAGTGTTTCCGAGCTTTGCTAGTTGGACTGCATAGTGTCCAACGCCACCAGAGGCAGCAGTGATCAATATGTTCTTCTGCTTGCCAGTTCCGTCAAGCTTGATCCCTGCAGATTGGGTGATAGCCTGGTGAGCCGTGATGCCGGCAACAGGTAAGCCTGCACCTTCAGCTGCTGACACTTCAGCTGGCCTGGCAACCATGAATCTCTCATTACTTGAAGCAAACTCAGCCAGTCCACCTCCACTCTATCAAATATGTAATATCACAACAGACATATTGTGAGGCATATATGACATATCATTAAGTACCAAGAACATGAATTTGATATGTGGAAGAAATCCTAATCAGAAACAAGCAAAGGAATAAAATGGCACTTACAAAATGGCTGAGCAATACCACAACTTTGTCACCCACCTTGAACTTTTTGGCTCCTTGTCCAACCTCTACAATCTCCCCAGCCACATCAGTTGCTGTTCCACATAATGCCACCAGTCAACATGAACAAACCAACCAAATCATAAAACAAGTCATGTGTTTCACCATAAGAAGACGAAAATCAATGCGTAAGTTTCAGAATCAACTGTAACTTGGGATAAGCAGAAGCCTGTTTGCCAACATGTTTATGCACAAGACTGAAAGATTATGCACTCATTACAAATGTCAACAAAAACAAAAACAATCACAAACCAGAGTCAAAACAGAATTACCAGGTATTTGAGGGAATTTTCCTGGGAAGAGAGGCCGCAACTGGCCCTTTTGAATTTTCCAATCAACTGGGTTTAGACTGGCTGCTTCTAATTTCAGCAAGACCTCATTTTTCTTCGGGGTAGGGATTGGAACCCCGACATGCTGCAACAAACATAACATTTACATAACAATTTGTAAAAGGTTGCTCTTTTATTGCTGTTAATATAAGCAAAATTAGATTGATGGAAACTAAAAGAAGAATACGAGCAGATAAAGAAGGAACCTTTAAACCAGAAGGTCCTCCACCATAGCTGTCGTATTGAATTGCATGCATAAGCTTGGCCGACATGGCTGATGATACACAGAGACAGAGTTGCGAGATTTCTGAAATTGGGTTCCTTGAGTTTTATGGTACCCCCATGTCA
Organism: Prunus dulcis; assembly: GCF_902201215.1. Classification (NCBI taxonomy): domain Eukaryota; kingdom Viridiplantae; phylum Streptophyta; class Magnoliopsida; order Rosales; family Rosaceae; genus Prunus; species Prunus dulcis. The sequence goes on along the minus strand of NC_047657.1, from coordinate 16,499,628 downwards.
CATAAATGACAAACACTAGGGACGCTCATTGTTTTCTTCGCTTTATTTTTTGTTTCTTTTTATTTATTTAGTTATATATAATACAAAAAGTAGAATAATTGGATTGTGTCCGATGCTATAAACCAGAACTTCGTTTGCTTGAGAAGTCATGATGATGATAATTTAGAATTAAAAAAAATACAAGTGATAAATTTATACGAATAAATTAATCGTTTATGAGTAGAGGAACTCAAACTTGGGTAGCGGCTGTTCTGCCCAACTGCCCTAGCCCACATTGCAACAATGATCATGATTAATAGCGTGGTGTTTGAGCATTTTTGTTTGATTAGTGATATATTCTAATTAATATCCCATATGAAACTAGCAGTTGAAAATGAGCATTCATCCCAAATCTTCTCATTTACGATATCCAATCATGAATAAAACCAAAAAGTCCACACATTATTATATATAACACCCTTATTCTGTTGCACATGAATTTTAATACAATCCCAAAAAAAAATCATGAGGTTTAAACTCCCAAGATATTTTGCCTACCTAAGGCTCCACAATGATCTTCCCAGTGCATTGGCTATTGATTCTCTTAGCCCAAGCATCTTCAGCCTTGCTTAGAGAATGGTTTGAATCAATCACAGTCTTGAGTTTTCCTTCCTTCACCAACTGAACAAGACAATCCAAGTTCTCAGCCTTAGCATTTATCATCAGTGGCACCAGCCTCTTCTTGGAGAAAGTGATTTTCTTTAGAAGAAAAGTAAACAAGGAACTTGCACCAGGAGTAAGGTCAATGACCTTCCCTCTTGCACTCAAATTTGGTTCAAAAACTGACCAAGGAATGGCTGCGGATGCACTGTGGATCACGAAATCATATTTTCGACCCAACGGGCTCTTAAGAGCTTCCCCCTCAGTAGTCTTGTAGTCAAGAACCTCATCTGCCCCTAAGCTCTTCACCAATTCAATGTTTCTAGCTCCACAATACATGAATGTTTCCAAGCTTTGCTAGTTGGACTGCATAGAGACCAACACCGCCGGCGGCACCAGTGATCAGTATGTTCTTGAGCTGGCCAGTTCCATCAAGCTTGATCCCTGCGGCTTTGGTGAGAGCCTGGTGAGCTGAGAGACCAGCAACAGGCAAGCCTGCACCTTCAGCTGCTGAAACTTCAGGTGGCCGAGAAAATACTGATTTCTCTTTAGCTGCAGCAAACTCAGCCAGCCCACCTCCGTTCTATGACAAGAGACAAAAAAATGAGGCCTAAAATTAAGAAGCAGATAAATTTTATCGGTAAAACTTTTAACCATACACAGGTGTATCTTCAAGCAAAGGTGAGTGGTGCTTACACTGTAAGTAAGTAAGGCCACAACTTCGTCACCAACTTTGAACTTTTGAACTCCTTGTCCAACCTCTACAATCTCTCCAGCCACATCAGTAACTGTTTTCCATAATGCCATCATCAGCCAGAGAGAACAAATCAAAAGCCTCCCAGCCTAAAACTTGAACATATATTGAATGCAGAAATCATAAAACAGGTCATCATTTTTCAGCTTAGGAACAATATTTGTTTCAGAATCCAACTAATCCATCTGCCTCAAAACTCACTCCCAACCAAGACTTCCACATATGAATCAAATGTAAATGAGACATATATGAAATACAATATGAACTGTCATCCTAATTTCTTACAAATGTCACATAGGCTTATATCTGACATGTATACCAGAAAAAAAAAAAAATTGTGTAGTACAGACCACCAGCAAAGGAGAATTACCAGGCGTGTGAGGTAATTTGCTTGGGAGAAAAGGCCGTGCCATGCCTTTCTGAATTTTAAAATCACCTGGATTTAGACTTGCTGCTTCCACTTTCAGCAAAACCTCGTCTTTCTTTGGAGTGGGGATTGGAATCTCAACATGCTGCAACAAAACATAACAAAAGTATAACAGTTGATTAAGGTATAACTCTAGACATAGACAAGGAACACAAAAGGCCTGAAGGAAGCAAGCTGCAAAACAGCAAGAAACAAGTAGTACAATGTCTCGGAGTCTTAAACCCATTTCTCTTTAAAGCAAGCAGCACAAGCAACTCTCTTCACCAGTTCAGCTCAACATTTTTCACTGGTTGTAAATTCTCTCCCTTTTCCCTTTAGGATCTCAATTTCGAACATATTTTGATGCACTCAATTTGAAATTGAGACGAATAGAATAGAAAATGTCAGAAGCAAAAAGAAATAAAAATTCAAAGACTTCTACAAGAACATTGGCAGAACACATGAAGGAAAAGGAGCAGATAAACTAAGAACCTTTAAACCAGAAGGTCCTCCACCATAGCTTTTGTACTGGACTGCATGGATAAGCTTTGCCACCATGGCTTCCAAACTCGGAGACAGAGAGTGCTAGAATTGCGAGAGACAAGTTTTTGCTGTGACAATGCAATACATTTATACCAATGAAAACATCATGTGAACTGCCACATGTGAACTGCCATATATTATACTGTAACGTGTAGAGTTTATAAACTATTGTGCTCCTCAAATGTCAACCTATGAGGAATAATATTGGAGCATTTTGTTTGATTAATGATTGTCTCATAGTTTACAAATTTGAACTTGATTTAATAATTTAATAATTCTATGAAAATTTTATTCCAATCACATATAAAATAAGAACACAAGAGAATAAAGCAATTTTATTCTGAATTTGTTGTTCTATATTGCATATTTATCCACAACGGCTAGGCTTGTTCGTCAAGCAAAATCTAACTCAGAATTAATAAACATTAGTTCTTGTTCTTATTCTTAATTTGCAAAGGACTATTGGTACATTAATATTTTATGATGCAAACATCTTTTACAACCAATTAAGGAGGTATTTACACATAATCAGAGCATTCTCATATCCTAAACCATCCTTGTAAATGTTCCACAAATCAGTCACCATGATAGAAATTATCTCAGATAAACCATAAAAAACCTCTGGGAAATCTGTGAGTAACCCATCAAGCCAAGTCTTTGTTTTCTCCTCGAAATTTTCTTTGCTTTCTTTTACGAAATCAAAGAAAACAGAGATTAGAAATATACAATCCCAAAATAAATACATGAAGTTTACAATCCAAAGATACTTTATCTACTTAAGGCTCCACAATAATCTTCCCAATAGCATGCCCATCTATACTTTTACCCCAAGCATCTTCAACATTGGCTAGAGCATGCTTTGAGTCAATCACTGTCTTGAGTTTTCCTTCTTTTACCAGCTTAACAAGATACTCCAGGTTCTCAGCCTTGGGATTCATGAGCAGCGGCACCAGCTGTTTCTTGGAGAAGGTGAGTGTGTTTAGTACCAAAGTAAGCAAGGCGCTTGGACCGATAGTAATGTCTATAACCTTCCCTTCTGCACTTAAATTAGGCTCAAAACTTGACCAAGGAGTGCCGGTTGCACAGTGTATCACGGCATCATATTTTCGACCAGATGGACTCTTAAGAGCTGCTCCTTCTGGGGTCTTGTAGTCAAGAACCTCATCTGCCCCTAAGCTCTTCACCAAATCAATGTTCCGAGCTCCACAAGTGGCTGTGACATGGTTGTTTCCAAGCTTTGCTAGTTGGACTGCATAGTGACCTACACCACCAGAGGCAGCAGTAACAAGTATGTTCTTGAGCTCACCAGTTCCATCAAGGTTGATATTTGCAGCTTGAGTGAGAGCCTGGAGAGCTGTAAGACCTGCAATAGGTAATCCCGCGCCTTCAGCTGCTTAAACTTCAGGGGGCCTAGCAACTGTCAATCTCTCACTAGCCACAGCATACTCAGCCAATCCACCTCCATTCTTTCAAAATATATAATATGACAACAGAGATAAAGCAAGGCAGAGATTATATCAGAAACAAACACATGAGTTTTGTATGTGAAACTTCTAACCAGAAGGAATAAATTGTGCACTTACAAAATAGTTTAGCAATGCCACAACTTTTTCACCTTCTTTGAACTTTTTGACTCCTTGTCCGGCCTCTATAACCTCTCCAGCGACATCATTAACTGTTTTCGACAATCTCATCAGCCAAACACAACAAACCAGCCTACCTGCCTATGACTCAAAGACATCTTATGCACATAAATTACAGAACAACTCATATTTTTCTGCATAGAATAGAAACTATGTTCATCTTTACAGACCATAGGCAAAACAGAATTACCAGGTATGTGAGGGAGTTTGCCTGGGAAAACAGGCCACAATATCCCTTTCTGAATTTTCCAATCAGATGGATTTAGACTAGCTGCTTCCAATTTCAGAACAACCTCATCTTTTTTTGGAGTGGGAAATGGAACTTCTACATGCTGCAACAAACATAAAAATCTATGAGGCATCCTTGGGCATCTTTAAATTGTCATCCAGAAGAGGGTTTTCAGATACTTTTGCCTAACCCAGAGACCTTCATCCATCTGACAAATTCTCCAACCAATTTTAGCCAACATTGCTTAATGTTACAAATAAGGGCATATTAGCACAGACAAATAGAAATGTCTCAAAAGCCTCAAAATCCCTTGGCTTTATTGCTTTTTAAAGCAAGCAGCAAAACAAAACAAGTACATATTCCCAGCACCAAGAAATATTTTCACAACTTCAATTCAACTATGAAACATTTCCTTGCTGGTGGTTCATTCTCTCTCAAAATATAATAGTGATGGAAAATTGAACAAAAAGAGCAGATAAATAAAGAACCTTTAAACCAGAAGCTCCTCCACCATAACAGTTGTACTGAACTGCATGCATAAGTTTGGGCGCCACGGCTGCCATTATCGGAGACAGAGAGATTAATGAGAGTGGTGAGAATGAAATTTTTGCAGCACCATCAATTGTTATACTGTGACTTGCTGAATTTATCAATTGTTAGAAAATTTTGGTTCTCCTCAGAAGTCAACAATGAGGTTTGAGCATTTTGTTTGATTAAGGATTATTTCATAGTATAAAATTGAACTCTCCACAGTACAATAATGCTATAAAAATTATATTCCAAATCATACATAAAAAAAAAGAAGAACACAGAGAGATTAATTAAAGAAAGCAATTGAATATCCTAAGTGTAGTTTTGTCTCATATATGAGGCAGCTTCACATTATACTGAACAAATAATCACAAATATAAGCTGTGCAATAAAAAATACTATGGTCAATCGCGTGTTCCTAATTTTGAGCTGTTAATGTATCTAGGCCTTATTGTAAATCCACGCGCATCTATGACCTAAGTGTGTGAGTGACTGACTGTAGCACTCCTCCGAGGATACATGGGAGACCCTCACACATAGCATGAAATACAACAAATTACCCACAAAAAATGGTTCTTAATTATTGATTAGTTATTCCTATTCCTTTTCAAGTAATCTAAGACAGATTATTAGTTGCATGATGCTTTTCGAAATCTGAAAATTGGTACACATTTGTTCATATGCTTTATGAGCTACGCATCTTTTACAACCAATTGAAGAGGTATTTGCAAATAATCAAGCATTCTCCGCAACATATCCAAAAGCATCCTTGCAATTGTTCCACAAATCAGCCACTATGGTAAAAACCATCTCAGACAACCCTTCAGAAACCTCTGGAACATCTGTGAGCAACCCATCAAGTGAAGTCTTTGTTTTCTCCATGAGATCTCCAATCGCAGAAGTTGTAACTCCAGCAGATCCTGTGACAATTTCTTTTAGATAATCAAAGATAGTAGAAATTAGAGCGCTTATTGCTTCCATTACAAGGCCCACAAAGTTCTCAGAACATGACTTAATGACCTCTGTGACTTGTTGTAATGTGCCATGGATGGCTTGGCCTGGTCCTCTGAATCCATGGATCAACAGCACCAGAATATGGGCGGTACCAGAGAAGATCAACCACGAAACCAAGTTCGATATGAAGCTTAATCCAAAGAAGATGAGTTTGAGAAGGAACACAACCATTTTTGTTGATTGGTTTGAGTCTTGGGATAGCAAGCAGTGCAGGAAACAACTTGGTTTGTTATATATATATATATGTGTGTGTACAGAGTTGAGGTCAAGTTTACTAATGAAATGGGAAACCCATTAGTTTAATTTGTTTTTTCTAGTTTTATAAGGAGCAGTTGTTGTATCACCATCTTCTGGGAAATTTCAATGTCATTAAGAAATAACATTGGAGCTTTCTTGGAGACTCATTCTAACTAAAGATAATAGTAATTAATTAAGTAAAAAATGGCTTTCAAAGTTATGTTTCAGGAATTTCCACGTCTGTAGATAGTTATCTTGTATCTGCTTATAAATTAATCCACTCCCTTGACTTTGAGAGTCAAATGAGAGAGAGTCTTACCCAAAACATAATTCAATCAAGCGGGTGTTTGCAACTAAGTATGAGTTGTCTCACACATAATGTAAGCCATGGAGCAACAGAAACATCTGAAATACTGTCAAATACTACTAACAGTTGAAAATGAACATTTAGTTCCAAACCTTCTCATTTACAATATCCAATGATGCATAAAACCAAAAAGAAAAAGAAAAATCCACACACTATTAAATACCTTATTCTTTTGTACATGAGGTTTTATTCTTTTGTACATGAGGTTTACTACAATTGCAAAAAGTTTCATGAAGTTTACAATCCTAGGAAATTTTGTCTACTCAAGGCTCCACAATGATCTTCCCAGTGCATTGGGTATTGATTCTTTTAGCCCAAGCATCTTCAGCCTTGCTCAGAGGGTAGTTTGAGTCAATTACTGTCTTGAGTTTTCCTTCCTTGGCCAACTTAACAAGACAATCCAGGTTCTCAGCCTTGGCACTTATAGCCAGTAGCACCAGCTTCTTCTTGGAGAAAGTGATTTTCTTCAGAACAAAAGTAAACAGATTACTTGCACCAATAGTAAGGTCTATTACCTTCCCTCTTGCACTCAAATTTGCCTCGAAGACTGACCAAGGAATGGCTGATGATGCACTGTGGATCACAACATCATATTTTCGACCTGACGGGCTCTTCAGGGATGCCCCTTCAGGTGTTTTGTAGTCAAGAACCTCATCTGCCCCTAAGCTCTTCACCAATTCAATGTTCCGAGCTCCACAGGTGGCGGTAACATGAGTGTTTCCAAGCTTTGCTAGTTGGACTGCATAGAGACCAACACCACCGGCGGCACCAGTAATCAGTATGTTCTTCAGCTGGCCAGTTCCATCAAGCTTGATCCTTGCATCCTTGGTGACAGCCTGGTGAGCTGTGAGACCAGCCATAGGTAAGCCTGCACCTTCAGCTGCCGAAACTTCAGGAGGCCTAGCAACTGCTAGTTTCTCTTTAGCTACAGCAAACTCAGCCAGTCCACCTCCATTCTATCAACATGTAACAGTTCAAATTAGCAGTAACAGAAACAGAAGTTTTATATCTTCAACCAAGGCATCATAATTGGAATAAAATGAGCACTTACACCATAGCTCAGTAATGCCACAACTTTGTCTCCCACTTTGAACTTCTTGACTCCTTGTCCAACCTCTACTATCTCTCCGGCTACATCAGTAACTGTTCCCCATAATGTCATCAGCCAAAGTTAACAATAACAAATCAACCAACCGGCCTAAGATTCAAAGACACTGAATGCATAAATCACAAAACTGATCTCATCTTTGTAGTTGCTCATATAGGCACCCAAAAAGCATTTAAACTTTTTTATTTTTATAGTTACCACTGATTAGGGCAGCATAAGCAGACGATGGTTTGCTAACATGTTCGTGGACTGAAAAGTTATTCACTCAGTAACTCTCAATTACAAGCCAGTATGTGCTGTTGTGTCCTAATTTCTGTTTACAAATGTCAAATAAGCATAGATCTGACATACTAACAAGGCATTGTCTAGCAAAGAAAAAATTGTTAAGTGCAGACCACTGGAAAAAGAGAGTTACCAGGTGTGTGAGGCAATTTGCGTGGTAAGAAAGGGCGCGCCAGGCCTTTCTGAATTTTAAAATCACTTGGATTCAGACTAGCTGCTTCTGTTTTCAGCAAAACTTCATCTTTCTTCAGAGAGGGGATTGGAATCTCAACATGCTGCAACAAAAACAACACATATAACAGTTTACTAAGGCAGCTCCAAAACAGCAAGAAACCAACACAGGGAAGGAAAAAGAAAACCAGAAAAACCAAGCAAGGCTAACAACATAGAACAAAGTTTAAAAGAAACAAGTAGTCCAATGTCTCAAAGTCTTAAAAGCCCCGTCCCATGGCTGTATTGCTCTTTAAGCAAGCAGCACAAACAACTACATATTCACAACAACCAAAAAGTCTTTTCACAAGTTCAGATCAACCATGATACATTTTCTCTTTAGCATATTAATGTCAGACATATTTTTTATGCAGTAAACTCTTAAAATAACTAAATGTGAAACTGAGACTAAATAGAATATGAATATGTAAGAAGCAAAAATCAAAAAACAAAAATCCAGGAATTCTACAAAAGCATTGGTAAAAAAATATAAAGAAAAGGGGCAGATTCACAAGGAACCTTTAAACCAGAAGGTCCTCCACCATAGCTTTTGTACTGAACCGCATGCATAAGCTTTGCCGCCATGGCTGCCAAACTCCGAGACTGAGAGGGTGAGAATTGTGAGGAAGAAATTTTTGAAAGGCACCATTAAGTGAACCTATCTACATACCAATGCCCCCCATCATGTCAACTGCATATATTATAGCTTAATTACACTAATGCTCCCTGAAACTTTAGTCAAATCTCACTTTACTCTCCAAAACTTAAAATGATCCATTTTCATACCTTGACCGAGGTTTAGTGACCCACTTTGCCCCCTGCCGTCAACTTCACCCAAAACTCTATTAAAATTGATGATATGGCATGGGCTTATTGGTAATTTCATACACATAAATCATTTACACCGATTGAGCTGGTGATGTGGCAAGTAGAGTCTTACTCCATATAAATAAAAATAAAAATAAAAATTTCTAATAACTAAAATAAAAAATAAAAATAAAAAACTCAAAAACCCTTAAGGAATTGATGTTTTATGTTTGTCAAGACTCAAATCCACTTCCGTGAAATAGAGGTAGCTGTTTTTTTTTTAATTTGTTTGTCCTTCGTCAATCATCACCTTCTTTCTTATCCAATGAACCACTCTCAGTTTTTAATTTCTTAGAATACATGCAGATCCCTATTCTTCCTTCTTCCTTCCTCAATATGCAGATCTCAATTTTAATCATCACATTCTTCCTTCCTCAGTTCTTTTTTATTTTTTTATCTATGCAGAGATGGGCTCCACTTGCCACGTCCCTCACTCATTTAGTTTAATGATCTATGTGTATGAAATTACCAATAAATTCATGCCACATCATCAATTTTAACAGAGTTTTGGATGAAGTTGACGGCAAGAGGCAAAGTGGGTCACTAAACCTCGATCAAGTATGAAAGTGGAACATTTTAAGTTTCGAAGGATAAAGTGAAATTTAACTGAAATTTCAAAGGACATTAGTGTAATTAAGCCTATATTATACTGCAATTTGCTCAGTTTATAAATTGTTGGAAAACTTTGTGGCGCCCGAGAAGTGAACCTTCAAAACCATTGTATTGCAGCCTTTGTTTGATTGATGATTATCTAATTTACAAAATTGAACTTTTTGATTTGTCAGTACAGTAATATATGAAAATAGCAGTTCAATCACATATAAAATAATAACAGATTTAGAATAAAGCCATTGTATTCAGAACTTGTTGTTCTATTTACATCCACAGGGCTTGACTTGGTCATCAAGCAAAATCTAACCCAGCCGCAGACTCTATTCCAGAAGCTCCTCCATCATAACTTTGGTTTGCTTAATAAGTCAACGTTGAGGTTTGAGCAATTTGTTTGATTAAAGGGTTATTTCATATTCATAATATAAAATTGAACTCTCCACAGTACAATAATGCTTGGAAAATTATATTCCAAATCATACATATAAAACAAGAGCACAGAGAGAACAAAGCTAACAATTGAGTATCCTATGTTTGTAATTTTCTCTCATATTTGAGACATCTTCACATTGCGCTGACATATCCTGACACGTATAAGCAATCAAGTACGACCGCGAATTGAGTGGTACTAATTTCTAGATGTTAATGTATGTAGACCCTATTGTAGAATCCACATGCATCTATGATTAGAAATCACGAATGACTGTAGTACTCCTCCAAGTGAACCCCCACACATAGCATAAAATACGACGAACTACCTGCAAAGTTGGTTCTTCGTATACCTTTTCTAGTGATCTAAGACAGAGTATTAGTTGGAATGATGATCTCAAAAGTTATACACATTTGTTCTTATACCATACGATGTACATATTTTTACAACCAATTGAAGAGGTATGTACAAAAATAATCAAGCATTCTCCGCAACATATCCAAAAGCATCCCTGCAATTGTTCCACAAATCAGCCACCATGGTAAAAATCATATCAGAAACCTCTGGGAAATCAGTGCGCAAAGCGTCAAGCAATTCAAGCGAAGTCTTTGTCTTCTCCATGAGATCTCCAATTGCAGAAGTGGTAACTCCAGCAGACCCTGTGACACTTTGTTTTAGATAATCAAAGAAAGCTGAGACTAGAGCACTTATTGCTTCCAATAGAAGGCCCACAAAGTACTCAGAACATGACCTGATGACCTCTGTGACTTGTTGTAATGTGCCATGGATGGCTAGGCCTGGTGCTCTGAATCCATGGAACAATAACACTAGAACACGGACAGTAGCAGAGAAGATCAAGCCCGTAACCAAGCTCGATACGAAGCTCAATGCAAAGAAGATGAGTTTGAAAAGGAACACAACCATTTTTTGCTGATTGGTTTGAGTCTTTTTGCAGGCAGCAGAGATTATATATATGTACGTGTTTGATTGACCCTTGAACAGAGTTGAGGTCACAAAGGTTATAGCTTATACGCCATGTTAATTGTTTACCAGTGAAATGGGAAAACCCATTAGTTTAATTTGTTTGCGTGTAGTTTTTATAAGGAGCACTTGTTGTGTCATCAGCTTCTGGGAAATTTCGAACTCATTAAGAAACAAGAAAGGAACTTTTTCAATGACTGATTCTAACTAAAGCTAAAGAAAATAGTAATTAATTGAATCAATTAAATTCAAATTCATATATCGCTTACCCAAAACACAATTAAATAAGTATTAATCTGCGGTTTTGGATCCAAGATTAAATCAAATTATTTGTTACCTTATAATGTAAGCAATGGAGAAACAGAAACATGTCTGAATTACTGTTACATGTAATTTAAGTGTTCCATGATTGCTCAACACTGAAGCATCTCTTCTTTGCCTTCATTTGGGTGAACATGTTGAAAAAGATTTTTGTACAGATTCAACTGATTTTCACAAGAAACTTCCAAAATCCAAAATGACAATTAGCCCAGAAGAGATTTCAAGAAATGGTATCAGCCCCCATACATGATCTTACGACCATGGTTAAAATTTTTAATGGGTAAAATGGGTCATGTTGTGTTATTCCTTATTTATCCGAGTCGTGCTTAATGGGCATATTCATATTGAGCTAATTTTCACTCGATAGGAACATGTCATACCACAGGCCCGCAAAAACCCGTTTGGCAGGGGATTAGAATGTGTCAAAGTGTTTTGGCAAAAATATAGCAATGGTCCCTCAAGTAAGACCCGACTTTACTTTTAGTCCCTCATCTCCAAAAATTGTTAAGATGGTGCTTCAATTATGCCTCAACTTTCAAAACTCATCATTTCCGTCATCTCTATTTTCCGTGAAAAATAGGGTTATATTTGTCTTTTCATGTGCTGGGTTCTTAATCAGCACAGCCTAGCCCCAACAACCACCTCTCTCTCCCTCTCTCTCCTCCAGCCGCCCTTCACAGACCTAACCCCACAGATTTGTTGCCAACCCACCCCGCCCAGACCCACTCCGAGCTCGACCCACTCTCTCCTTCTCTCATTTTCTTCCTCCCTTTGTTCGTCAACCTCCTCCTCCTCCTCCCAACCTCTTTCATCGATTGGTCTTCCTCTCAATCAATTAAACAATCTAAACAAAACCCAAAGGGATCATTGGAGAGAGAGAGAGAGAGAGAGAGAGAGAGAGAGAGAGAGTTGTAGTTGGGTTTGGGTAGAATGAGGTGGTGACTAGGTAAAAGTCTTATTTGCCCTTAAAATTTGATATGAATTTCTCAATTTGCCCTTAATTTTGATAGAAAATTTAACATAATTGAAGGAAAGATGAGCGGTGCAACGCGATATCTAAATGAAGGATGGCCATAATAATTTTTTGAGTTGAGGGATGAAAAGTAAAGTGGGGTCTTATTTGAGGTATCATTGCTACAATTTTGCAAAGTTTTTTTTTTCTTTTTTGGTCTGACAATTGTCAAAGTTGACTAGTAATTGCAAATTGGTGCATTATTCATCATATAATAATACTAAAGCGTATAATAGATTCGAAAAGACAGATGTTCACAAAATAATTGTAATTAACAGCATAATTGTAAGAATAATTGCAATAGAACCCAAATTTAATATTACGTTAAAAATGCATATGACACTTTAATAAAATCATTTGAACTGGGAGTTTTTGAACTTGCAAGATGCTTTTGGAGAAAGCAATCTTGACCTATTTGCAAGTTACTTGCAGAGTCAAGATTTCATCAAATATTATTGCATTGCATGCTGTAACTTGTAAGCATCAATTCCACAAGTTCAAATTGTGCACTCAAGATAAGAGTTGCCTCACACATCTGATTTACTGTCAAAATATAACCACACATCTCTAATACAGTATTCTTCTATTGCACATGAAGTTTATAAAATCCCAAAATACATTTTGTCCAATATCCATTCCTAGCCCAAGCATCTTCAGCCTTGCTCAGATGATGCCTTGAGTCAACCAGAGTCTTGAGCTTTCCTTCATCAACTTAACAAGGTAGTCCAGATTCTCACCTTTGGGATTTATGATCAATTGCACCAGCTCTTTCCTGGAAGCTGAGTCTCTGCAGAACAGAAGTGATCAAGGTACTTGGGCCGGAAGTAAGGTCTGTAACCTTCCCATTTGCACTCAAATTTGGCTAGCTTCAGCTTTCTTAGGACTTAGGCCATTTTGATCAATTCTTTGTAGGGCCGTAGTTTCAGGGCATCATGAGGTAAGGCACATTCTTTTGTATTTTGTCTTGAGCTCCATTGGAGTCTCTGTTGGATTTCAGGGGACCCTCTGAACTGAATTGCAAGTTTACTGCAGCAATACTCGAAATGTTTTCCTTGTGCAGTCGATTGTTTTAATGATAGATAGAGATGGCTTCTATTAGATCTCTCATTGCAGTTAGTGAGGTTCTAAATAGACCTCAGACAAATGCACATTGTTGTTGTCATCCGTAAAGATTTTCCGGGGTTAATAAGGGAGCTGCTGATTAGAAAGAGCAAAATGAGCCCGGATTTGTGGAAAGAACTGAGTTTATAAAATCCCAATATTTTTACTCTAACTCTAAGTCTCCACAATGATCTTCCCAATAGCATAGCCATCAGTTTTCCTAGCCCAAGCATCTTCAGCCTTGCTCAGATGGTGCCTTGAGTCAACCAAAGTCTTGAGCTTTCCTTCCTTCATGAACTCAACAAGATAGTCCAGATTCTCACCTTCGGGATTTATGATCAATGGCACCAGCTGTTTCCTGGAGAAGCTGAGTCTCTGTAGAACAATAGTGATCCAGGTACTTGGCCTGGAAGTAAGGTCTATAACCTTCCCAGTTGCTCTCAAATTCGGCTCAAAAGTCGACCAAGGAATGCCTGCTGATGCACAGTGGATCACAACATCATATTTTCGACCGGATGGGCTCTTGAGAGCAGCCCCATCAGGGGTCTTGTAGTCAAGAACCTCATCTGCCCCTAGGCTCTTGACAATGTCAACGTTACGAGCACCGCAAGTGGCGGTAACATGAGTGTTTCCAAGCTTGGCTAGCTGGACTACATAGTGCCCGACGCCACCAGAGGCGCCGGTGATCAGTATGTTCTTGAGCAGGCCAGTTCCATCAAGCTTGATCCCTGCAGCTTTGGTGAGAGCCTGGTGAGCTGTGAGGCCGGAACTAGGCAAGCCTGCGCCTTCAGCTGCTGAAACTTCTGGGGGCCTAGCAGAAGTTATAAATGTCTCACTAGCTATGGCAAACTCAGCTAATCCACCTCCATTCTGTCAATATGTGTAAAATCACATCAAACACAAACTGAGGCTTTCTTGATGGTATATATGTCAGTAAAAAACATATGAATTTATATATTTGAAACTTACTATAAAGTTGAGCATTGCCACAACTTTGTCGCCCTCTTTAAATTTTTCAACTCCTTGTCCGACCTCTACAACCTCTCCAGCCACATCAACAGCTGTTCCGGATAATATCAGCCAAAGTTAACAATCCAAATGAATGCATAAATCAGAAAACAACTAATTCTCCAGTTAATCCATCTACCCAACAACACTCCTCATTTTTATATTCACGAATCGATGAATCAATGAACGATATTAGACAGATAAATTAGCCCAATCGACTATTGTTTGGGATAGAAGCAGATGTTTGTTTGCTACCATGATGCATGTTTTTGGACTGACTTTTTGTTCACTTATCTATTGGTTTTTGCTTCACAAGCAGAGATCACTGAGGAATGTTCAATACGAAAATACAGACCAAAGGCAAAACAGAATTACCAGGTATGAAAGGGAATTTTCGGGGGGAAAAAGGTCGAAACACGCCTTTCTGAATTTTCCAGTCAGATGCATTCAGGCTAGCCGCTTCCAGTTTCAGCAAAACCTCATCTTTCTTAGGACTGGGGATTGGAACCTTAACATGCTGCAAAAAAACATATATAACAATTTACCAAGATAGCTCCAGAATGTGAGAGAATTCTACCCAAAAACACTGATAAAGAAAGCTGAAACAAACAGGAGTTAGCAGACGGATAAAGAACCTTTAAACCATCAGGCCCTCCACCATAGCTTTCATACGCAACCGCATCCATAAGCCTTGCAGCCATGGATGCCAGGGTACCTTTAGAACTTTTCACACAATAAATCGTTGAATTTAATTTATTTTTTGCAGAGAATGATGTTTACATGGTACACTTAATTATAATAAACATGAATTGAGTGTCAAAACTGACAACTGACAAGTTTTAATATTACATTAGATTACGAGAAGTTAAGACATTATACAAGGTTTGATCTGTCGACACATGGGAAAAATATCCCACGTGTCATTATGCTGGGGATAGCTGTGTCATTGTGTCATTGGTCGGGATAGTAAAAAGTGTTACCGCATTTGCATGAGAGTTTCACTCTTTAAAAGGACATTGCTTGGAAACTTGTACTAAACCAGGGATTAGACTAGTCAATTTAATTTAATTAAGAAAGCAAAGAAGAGGAGGCCGATGACCAAATAGCCTCAAAACATTACATTCATTTCAACTCAGAGGTACTAAATTCAACGTTTCATAGGTGGAAATGCAAGGAATCGGGAATGATTTCTACCATTTGATAAAAAGAACAAAACAAGAATCGTTGAATATTGGCTAGGAATCAAAACTATATTTTATTTATAATCATGATGTACACTATACAACGGAAAATTACTGGGGGCTTGCATGGCTGGCGGGGCCAAAAACGCAGAGTACGATCCTTGCTATTTACAAAGAAAATTTCACCCAAACCATATTGGCCAAAAGAAACTGTCATACCCACTAGTTAGTTCTCCTTAAGCTTATACACTGTCTCGATGCATTCTTCTGTGTCCCAAAGGAAAGAACCAAACGCAACAGCCTCCAAAACTAGCCTCTTCACACTTGAATATGAAGTTGAGATAACTTCATCGGTCTCGGGTGAACTCATGGTCCCATCATCCCCAAAAAGAGCACAACAGTGATTTTTAACTAAATTCACAGCCACCTCAGATCTCAGTTTTGCGCATCTCTGAAGTGTGTCGGGATCAAACCCCATCACATAACAACTCAACTTTCCTTGTGTCTTTTCCAACCTACTTGACCCTTTATACTTCGCTTGAATGTTGCCTATGCGACCAAAGAGGAGATTTTTCATTCCATTAGGACACATCTCCTGATAGTGAAGGGAGGTTCTATGACTCAGATGAAGGTCTTGGCTTTCCAGAGCTAGAATCCGATCCAGACGATGTCTCAATGAGGCAGATTTCAAAAAGTAGCCGTATAAGATGGAGGCCACGTATACTCGACCAAGCATTTGACGTGTGATCTTTGTCATTGCCCAATTGTCTGTGACACTAGAATTTACTCTCAAGCCAATGACTGTACTGACATGTTCCCTTATCATCTCCAAAATCTCAAAGCTGTAAAGGGACTCTAGCTCCCAGTCCTTTGAAGGCCATATCTCCAGTCTCCCATTGTAGATGCATCTAGAGAGCTTAGGAACCAAATGAACTTTGATCTCAGAAAACTTGTAAAAGATTAACAGGTACATTACATCTTCAACAACAATCTGGCACTCCTGCTCCTTCAGTTGCGCAATCCTCCTGACATTCAAGAATACCTTAAGCCAAAGAAATAGATGTGATTCTAAAGAAAATCTAATTGGAAAATCCAAATACGAAAGCTTCAACCCACCAAGAATTCCACGGAGTAGTTCACCAATTTACTTACTCTAATAAGGTAGTAAAAGGGTCGCTAGGCAAGAACACCCAGCAACATTACTGCAGTCACCGCCTACGTGCACAGGTACAAAGTGCATGTTAGGCATAGCAAGTGCATTCAAGAATGCCCTACTCAAAGATCATCATGGTGCTTCCTACACCGGCAAATTTAAAAGGTAACAACATAGCACATAAGCAACAATTTCATTATTAATGAACTGAAACCTCAATGAGCGATTATATATCACACAAACTTCTGCGAATGGTTTCTCTCAGGACAGGCAAAAATCTTAAGTGATGCCCAGTTCAGGGCAATCTAGCCATCCTTACAAACCTAATGACTTCCTAACTAAGAAACAACAAGGGAACCTCTCTATCCTCCAACACAGTCAATCATAGAGTCTATGAGTCAATAATTGAAGAAGTTCATCGTCCACACACAATTTTTTTAAACAGAGCAAAAAAGAAAAGGCTTTGTAGAAAAACTCATATCACACAGCATTCTACAGAGAATCACTCATATCACATAGAAAACTACAGAGAAGCACTTGATTCTCTGGATAGAGCGCCAAATTACTATATATTGAAAACCCATTATGTTCATAACAATTGCTTATGAAATACTGAAGAAACAAAAAAAGTACGGAAAATTTGAACTTACTGTTTTTTACTCATTTGACAAAAAAAAAAAAAAAACTATTTTGTACTCATTAAGAGACGAACACTCAGAGGGATTGGATTATAGTTCTTGTATAACAGTTAAATTGCTTGAACCTAACATAAATTTTGAATTTGTATGAGAAGAAATAGGAATGAACACAATGAATTAAGACCTGAACGCAGGAAAATTAAATAATAAAAAATTTAAAGTGATGAGGTTTAGGAAAAAAACCTATGAAGGCAGGCCTCGTGAGAGGCAGCGCTCAGAGACATACGAGAGAGGGCGAGTTCTTGATCATCAGCCAACTTCTTGAGCTCCTGAGCCACCGCAAGGTGAAACAGCTGAGGGTGGTTCTGCAGAACGGTGCTGAGGTCCTTGCCGGGTCGGGTCCTCGGTTCGAGTGGAGAGTTGAGGCTGCTGAACTCGCAGTGACTCGCCCCTGCTCCGACGACGACGGTCAACGGCCTGAACCGCCTGGTCACCGACTGGAGGGCGGGCCCTGGAGCAAAACGGGGCGTTATGCGGGGCTTTAGGGTTGAGAGCGGGGAGATACAATGGTCCATCAACAATGTCTGGTGCTGAAATTGGGTGGAGAGACAGACTGAGAAAATTGAGAGGTTTTTGAAGAAGAAGAAGAATATATGGAAGTTTTTTGGATAGAGGTTCAGTGGTCGAGTCAGAGACAGAGAGGGATTGGATAGCGTGCGGGGTCGGCAGAATGACTTTTGTTGGACCACGTGGCGTGATCTGGTCCGTTGGGGTTTAAAGGATAAGTGGATCTGTTGATGTGTGTATGGCCCACAAGCACATTGGTTCGGGCTTGTCTGTGGTTCCCACGTTGACCACTCACTTAACCCGAATGATTAGTTATTTGATAAGGATTAGGATAAGTAAAGTAATGCGATAAGTAGTAGGACAAGGTTTTTATATTTTATTCTTATTTTTAATAGCTTATTGATTTGAAACCTAACCTAATGATGCCCTTCTTTTTACCAACCTATCACGGATTCACGGACAATCGGAGGATGAAACAATCATGGATTGACTAATGAATTTCCCTCATCTTTTATTTATTTATTTTTAATTTTATAAAGAATTTGAAAATTTTACTTCATATATTAGAGTTTGGAAATATATTCAATCTTCTTGAGGAATTCTGTCATGACTGGAGTTCTTCTTTCCGGTTGGTAACTGCTTTTTAAGTATTTTTTGTCCAAATAAATCTTTTCTAGCAACTTGTATTTATTGATAAGAGGAATAGAAACAAGTACAGAAAATCGGGCCATGTTCTGAAGGTTTAGGCAAGTCTCCCTTCATATAAGGGTTCGGTCATCATTAACTAAGGTCATTTTCAAGTGGGATCCAGATCCTTCACTCTGATTTTCTCTGCTATGCTCTGCTTTACTTTCACTATAATGCTATCACATCATTAAAAAACAATCCAAAGGTAGAGAATATAGCATGTGAAAATAAATAATATATATTTTTTATATTTTTTACACAAAGTAAAGGCAATAAATAGTGTTCTCTCCAATCAAATTGAAGCATGGTTATGGTCATGGTGAGATAGAGGAAAAAAGTGGCTGGGTGGGTGCGCCTGCATCCAGGTCAAGCTGAGAGAAATGAGAGTTTTTTTTTCTTTTCTTTTCATGCTTTAGTTTTAAACTTTTAATTGATTAATTAATATTTTGATATTATTCGTATTTTTCACTGATATTCTGATTTTCTCTGCTATGCTCTGCTTTACTTTCACTGTAATGCTATTATATCATTAAAAAACAATTCAAAAGTAGAGAATATAGCACGTGAAAATAAATCTTTTATATTTTTTATATTTTTAACACAAAGTAAAGGCAATAAATAGCATTCTCTCCAATCAAATTGAAGCATGGTTATGGTCATGGTGAGATAGAGAAAAAAAGTGGCTGGGTGGGTGCGCCTGCATCCAGGTCGAGCTGAGAGAAATGAGAGTTTTTTTTCTTTTCTTTTTATGCTTTAGTTTTAAACTTTTAATTGATTAATTAATATTTTGATATTATTCGTATTTTTCAGTTAATTTTTTATATATATATTTACTTTCACTAGGGGTAAAGCTGATGAGAGATGGAGAAGACCAATAATTATGTCAAATTCGAACAAATGTGAAATTGGTTGTTGTCCAAAAGTTTGAGAAATCAGATAATTATTAAGTTTATGTTCATTGTTTAGTTGATGAGGAACAAAAAGAAGAAGAAAAAAGATTTGTCTTTCAACAGGACAGAACACGAAGAAGAAGAAAAAAAAACAAAAGATGACAGAACACGAAGAAGAAGAAGAAGAAGAAGAAGAAGAAGAAGAAGAAGAAGAAGAAAAACAACTTTAGATGTTAAATATCCCGTTAGTTTGGTGTTAGGTTTTCTTTTCTCCTTTTTGAATTAAGAGTAAATTGGGTTTTTGTTTTAGGTTGATGTGTCAACTTTTAAATCCCTTAGATTAAATTTTAATGAGGTGTCGTATGGAGAACAAAAGTAAAGTAGACCATGGTAGAGAAAATCAGAGTAGAGGATTCGAATCCCTCCAAGTGAGGGTCAATTCCTAAATTAGAGCACTAAATTCCCAAAACCCATATCCAAGTGAGGGCTACACAAAGGGCTACCCAAAAAAAAAAAGGGATGGCTACACAAAAGGCCAATCTTTGGCCAACCCGGCTTAAATATTTGGATGGGGCCCAGTTGGCATCACCTAGCTGTTAGGTGACGTCAGCCACCTTTTTTTAATTTTATTTTTTTATATTTACCTCATTCTTACATAATTTCTCACAACATCTTCATTCTTTTACAAACTATGCTCCATCCTTTTCTATTTACATTAATTTTTAAGTTGTTTTTAAAACAAAACAAAGACTTGAACATGACATTTTAATGTCAATTATTATTAGTTACAAATACCAAGATATTTAATTATGAGTACGACGTGGAGAAAAAATCTAATCAGAAATCTATAGGATTAATCACGTACCAACACGTAGATGTCAAAAATCCTATTTCAAAATTTTTTTATCTTCTAAAATGTATTTTAAATAAATAGTCTACCCTCTTAACGTCAAGTGGAAGAAAAAATTTGCCTTTAACAGAGCGCCCCGCGTCCCCCTAAAGTCATATCTTATGTTAATCTAGCATATGTTATTCAACACATGCTTTCCAGCTAAGATTCTTATTTAGAAATTCATTATATCATTCTCAGCAAAGTGGAAAGTGGGCCCTTTTTTCTTCTGTGTCAGTTGCAATTTCTTTAAAAATAATCACAGATATGTATTTGATACTTAAGCAACAATTCAAACCAATTATAACCAATTAATTATGATTAGATGACTAAATATTTGTTTAATTTGATATGCTTCTTTAAAGGGATCTTTGGAAAAATGATCATGATTCGAATTATGAGTCATATTGTGGAAGGGAACCAAACATGCTATCAACAACGTATTAATTTACAAACCGATTAAGGCTTAATCACTCATGTAGAATAGAATTGAAAAAAACTATTTCAATATTCTTGGAAATGATTCTTAGTTCTTGCTTTGGAAGGACAATTTCCCCCAGCATCCGCCCTTGTCAAATTCTCAGTCGTTTCCAAATTAATGACCAAGTTTCCTTATAGGGTTAGAGGATGAAGAGCTTACTTCATTATTGAGAATTGTTTGTTTTGATTTCAGCCAATAGTGAATGATGGATAAAAATTTCTTGGATGAAGAGCTTACTTCAAAGTTGCAGATAGATTGTAATCTTTGTAACTTGGAAAGCACCAAATGACTGTCATCTTCCCATATATTTCCAAGCTTCCACACAACACATATGCTTACTTAGGTAACTGGTAAATATATGGACAGAAAAATTTACCTCATCACTTTCAATTTCAGAGCAGCATTTAGACCACCTGTTTGTTTGCTTGCCAAAGTAATTGTGATAGCACTTACTCAAACTTTAAAGCCATCTTTCTCCACCATGAAGTTTCATGCCATTGATCTCCACCCACAAAAATATTTTTCTGCTAACCCTCTCTGTCAACATCTCAAATTCCCCATTGCCATCTCCTAAGAGCAATGCCGGTGGTTCGAAAAGCATCGAAAAAGAAGATCAATGCCAGATATTTAGTGGGAATGTGACTTGCAAATTGATCATTGAACAGCAAAACTGCATGAAGTTTGGGAGACCCGATACGGAGTTCATGAAATGGAGGTGGAAGCGTGATGCTTCTTGTTGTGAGTTGCCCTTGTTTGATGCAACTCAGTTCTTGGAGCTTGTTAGAGGCAAGTCATTGGCTTTCCTTGGCGACTCTGTTGGAAAAAATCAAATGCAGTCATTGCTTTGCCTCTTCGCCAGTGTAAGCATTCAAATTAGCCTACAAACATTTTAAACATTGCAAGACACAGTTTGTTCTTACAAGATTGTCTATTTTTTGTTTTTCTTTCAGGTGACTTATACCGAGGACATTTCTCACAAAAATATTCCTCAAACACAGATTACTTCAAGCGCTATTTCTACCATGATTACAATTTCACCATCGCAACTCTCTGGTCCCCCTACTTGGTTAAATCTAGAGACGCAGACACCAGTGGAAATGACATCAACAGCCTCATGAGCCTCTACTTAGATGAGCTGGACGAGGCATGCATGGCTAACTCGGGTCGTACAATTCGACTATGTGATAGTCTCAGCAGGACAATGGTTCTTTCGGACACTGTTTGTCAACTCCAACGGATACAGAAAGGCCTTCCTAACAGTGTTTAGAACCCTTGGATGTTGAAACTAGCAAATTAATATCTATAATAATTTTTTCATTATTATTTTTTAAATAGTACGACCGTGCGGCTATACTCGGTTTTCTTCCTAATTTTTTTTAAAATGGTATAGCCGTTTGGCTTTACTTTTTCGACACGCGGAGCCTAGCATCGACAGGGTCTCTATAGTATTGCCGCGCAGCTATACCCGGTTTTTAAAATTTATTTTTAAAACCTTGTCGCTGGGCGGTTCCTCTTTTGTTTTTTATTTCCAAAAAATAGTATAGCCGCATGGCTATACTCTTGTTGCCTACTTTTTAAAATATTTTTATAGCCGGCTGGCTTTACCCTATGACACGTGGCGCCTAGACGATGGCCTGGTGTAGTATAGCCGAGCGGCTATATCCGATATTTCCAATTTTAATTTTAAAAATAGTCTGGCCGAGCGGCTATGTCCGGTTTTTGAAAAATAGTATAGCCGAAGGCTGGACTCGTTTGACACATGGCGCTTAATCGTTGGGCGGGTCCCTTTTTTTAATATATATATATAATGGCCGGTTTTTAAAAATAGTATAGCCGACCGGCTATACTCGGATTTTTAAATTTTTTCAAAAAAATAGTATGGCCGTTCGGCTATACTCGGTTTTAACTAATTTTTTTTAAAATAGTATAGCTGGCGTTACCTATATATATAGCCTGCCGACTATACCTAGTTTTTAAAAATAGTATAGCCCACGACCTTACTGTTTTGACACGTGGCGCCTAGACCTGTTTCGCCACAGTCAAAAATATTATAGCCGCGCGGCTATACTATTTTTAAATAATAAAAAAACACCTTGCACAACTTGGAACATCTTGACAAAACCTATAAATATGAGGCCAATTTTAGAGAGACTTCACCATCACAACAAGGCGCAATGGCAAACAACCTCACTTCGGCTTTCACTTTTGCTCTCATCCTCTGTGTTTCAGCCCTTTCACTAATTCCACACACCACCTCATTATCATCCTCATTCCAATTCCCTCCAAACCAATCCACAATCCTCCCTGACCCTTCAAGCTTCTTCTCTGCGAACCTCCTCTCCGCCCTTCTCCCCGCCAATTCTTTTTTTCAGAACTTTGCTCTCAACAATGGTGACAAACCAGAGTACTTCCACCCCTACAGCGTCCACTCATCCTCCTCCTCTCTATCTATCTCCTACCCATCTCTCTCCTCCACCTCTGCTTTCATCTCCTAAACCTTTGTCCCTGACCTCACCATCTCCGCCACCCAAACCCTAGCCAACTTAGCTACAGCAAATAACAGCAGCCGTGTAATCTCTGCCTTCACTGATCTCAGTGTCACCTTGGACTTTCCCTCCTCCAACCTTCGTTTCTTCCTCGCTCGAGGAAGGCCCTATGTCACCTGCAATGTGTCTAGCCCCACTGCGTTTTCTATCTCAACCATTCACGCAATCCTCGAATCCTATTCGAGCAACTCAAAGACCAAGTTCACCGTCCAGCTTGACATCAATCAAACATGGGTTATGTACACCTCCTCCCCAGCTAATTTGACTAGAAGCAGCCCATCAACCTTAACTTTTGATGGCTATTCTGGGAATATTCGGATTGCATTGGTGCCGGGTTCTGATCCAAAATACGTGGCAATCCTTGACCGGTTTAGTTCTGCTTACCCCGTTTCTGGTGAAGCTGTGTTCACAAAGCCATTCACTCTGGAATATAAATGGGAAAAGTATGGACGGGGAGATTTGCTTATGCTAGCTCATCCTCTCCATCTTCACCTTCTGTCTAATGCTACTGTTTTGGAGGATTTCAAGTACAAGAGTATTGATGGCGATCTGGTGGGCATCGTTAGCGATTTGTGGGAGTTGAAATCTCATAATATATCAGTCACTTGGCATTCAATCGGAGGTGTAAAACAAGCCTCATACCCTGAAATTGTTTATGCGCTTTGTCGCGATGTTAGGTCGACGCCAATAACAACTGAATCTTCATACTTTTATGGGAAATTGGTTGCCAGAGCAGCAAGGTTGGCTTTGATTGCAGAGGAGGTGGATTGTCTTGATGGAAATACTTGGCGGACGCCATTGAGGCATGGTTGGATGGTACTTTTAGTGGGAATGCTTTTTTGTATGATCCTAAATGGGGTGGACTTGTCACCCAACAAGGATCAACCGATCGCAGGGCAGATTTTGGGTTTAGAGTTTATAATGATCACCATTATCATCTTGGATATTTTGTTTATGGTATTTCAGTGCTTGCAAAGATTGATCGTGCATGGGGGAGCAAATACAAGCCTCAAGCTTACTCTCTTGCAGCAGATTTCATCAACATGGGCAACCAATCGAATTCAAACTATCCGCGGTTGAGATGCTTTGATCTGTACAAACTACACTCATGGGCTGGAGGACTAGCTGAATTTGGAGATGGAAGGGACCAAGAGAGCACAAGTGAGGCAGTGAATGCTTACCACTCAGCTGCATTGATGGGCTTAGCTTATGGAGACTGTGGGAGCAAATTTCCCCCAAAAGAATATTCGCCAAAGATTCCCCTTTCTTCTTCGCTGCCTCTTTCTCCCTGCAAAATAGAACAAATAAGAGGACCACACCCAGGGGGTGTTGGCCAAGGGCCCTCTGATGCCTAAGTCAGTTCAATCGATCCGTAGAGAAACGATAGCTAAAATAGGGTACGGGATGTGTTTATAATATAAATTGGGTGGCCGGAGCCTTATGTAAAAGGGAGAGAGGAAAGAGGTGGCTAGGGTTTGAGAGGAACTCTCTGTAGAGATTTTAGTAGTAATTCTGACGTACCTCATCCTTGTGCTTAACCAGGTATTTATAGTGGCTTTGGAGAGGTTGGTGGGGTTGGTGTAGTTGGTGCGGTTGGTGTATTTAGTGCGGTTGGTGTGGTTGGTGGGGTTGGTGTATTTAGGAGTTATCGATTAACCAAATCCCTAATTATCCGTTGGGCTGGTCCTAACCACAAATGCCCCCCAGCTTCTGGGCTGCGTGGTGGCATGTAGGAGATGTAAATTATCCGTTGGGCTGTCCAGCTGTAACTGGGCTTCCTTCGTGGACTTGGGCTCCTGCGTAGAGGAGGTGTTTGACTTGCCAATTTTATGAACTCCCAGGTTGGAAAGAATTTGTGATTCCTTGTAGGTCAAGGAATTTTTATTCTTATAAATGTAGGGCTCCTCCAATTTATTCTTCACATCCAAAATCCATTCCGATTTCATTAGTGAGAGAGAGTAAGCTTTGGAGAATTTTCCCTTCTTCTTGAGCTCTTGTCTTCATCGCACACCCAAGGTAATTTAGACTTGAGTTATATATATATATATATATATATATTTTCCTTTGTTCCAATTTTTGGCAACTTGGATCATGCTTCCAGCCGATGTGGGTAGCTGAATGGGATGCATGTCCATGCCTTGGAGCATGGCTGGAGGTGTTGGCAGTTCAGCAGATTTGGGTCTTGCACATCTTGGGCTCGAGCATGGAGGCCTGAAGGTTTCTGACCTGGTGCAGATCATGGGCTTGCGTAAGGAGTGGTGGAGCTGGGCTGGCGCTACATGAACTCGAGCTGGGCCTCCTGTTGCGTGCTGATGCGAGCTGGGCCTCCTGCTGCGTGCTGATGCGAGCTGGGCCGTCGCTGGATGAAGTCGGTGGGCTCGACCTGTGCGTGCGCGCAGGCCAGGCTGAGAAGGCGCGCTGGGCTGGAGCAAGGTGGGCTGCGCCTGAGCGGGCCAGGCGGGAGAAGGGCTGGAGCGAGTTGGGCCTGGTCTTGCGTGATGGGCCGAGGGCGCTAGCTGGGCTGCGCGCTGGGCTGATCCAAGCAGCCTTGTTTTGTTCTTTTTTTTTTCTTTTTTTTTTTCTGATTGCTGCTGCTGCTGTTTATTTATTTTTTTTTTTTTGCATTCTAACACATAGAATTTTTTTTCTTTTTGCAGCTACTTGTTGATCAACCATGTCCTCCGGAGATGGTAGCAAGGCTCCCAGTTCTCAAGTCCCTTTGTATTTATGGGGAGGCTCCATAGTGCATAGCAAGAAGTTTGTGGCCAACTTGCATCGCGTCACGACTGATGCTCAGTTCCAAAAGTGGCGAGCTGCTTATGCGTCTGCCATTCCAGATGACGTGCGAGTTAAGCTATTGAAGTCTCGGAAGGACAACGAGCCTTTGGTGGATGCGAATGATCTTGATGCTAGGATCATCACCTTCCGTCCCTTTTACTTCTCCTTGGGCTTCAAATTCCCGCTGTCAAAGCTTTTCAAGGAGGTGTTCTGCGCCATGGGGTGTGCCCCGAGCCAATGTACTCCAAACGTTTACCGGGCGATCATGTGCTTCGAGAATCTGAGTCGTTTCTTCATGTTGGAGCTGACGGTGCGAGAGTTCTTTTATTTTTTCGAAGTGAGGCACTTCGAGCGGTATGCCCAAGTTCGTGTCTACAATGCCAAGTTGTTCAACAGTTTTAGTCAAGGAGATCACGCTTGGCATGACGATGTGTTGGAGGTCAGCGGACGGTGGGAAGGCGACGTTGGCGACGGCCCACTCGTTCCTATCACCTACTGCGATGGTATGTCTCTTTGCCATTTTTGATGCGCTCCTTTTATTTGAATTTCTTGAAGTGTGGCTGACTAACTTCTGTCTTCTGCTTGCAATGAGTGACATCAGCAAGCAGTTGGAGTTCGGGCCGGATATGGCTAAGGTCCGTCGTGCTTTGAACATCCCTCCAAGGTTTCGCGAGTGGCGCTGGCTGTTGAGTGGGTACCGGGAGGAAGATGGTGGTTTGCCCCCTGTCGAGGATGTCGAAAGGTGGAAGCAGAATGGTCCTGACCTTGATGATCTGCTCGCCGGACAGGAAGAATGTTCTGCTGAATCTCTCTCTAAGAGAAAAGCTGCCGCCAAATCTCCGAGAGGTGAAGCTACCTCTCCGCATGCAAAGGATAGGTCTCCATCGAGGAAGAAACCAAGGCCTTCTTCTGCTGAGAAAACACAAGTGGGGTCTACTCCTTCATCATCTGCCAGGGTCAAGCATCTCGTGGGTGCAGACAGCACGAAGGTTGGTGGTATGCGCGGTATTCGGGGTGTTCTGCCCGAGTCTCCTGCTGACACGCCCGAAACCCATGATATGTTTCGTGAAGCGGCTCGTGCCCGACCGAGTTCTGCCGAGCGTCAAAGAGATGCAAACATTCCTCCTAGAAGTTCGAGTCGTTTGCACCGGTCCAAAGATGAAGGTCGAAACAGGAAGTCTGCCCGTGATCCAGAATCATTGACTCCTTTGGAGATGAAGTTGGCGGAGGCTAAGAAGATGAGAGAGTCATCTGCCCGGGCTAAGGGCTCTTCCTCCACGTCGGCAGTTGGTCCTAAGGTGAACAAGCCTAGCTCTGTAGGGGATGCATGCATATCTGATCTGCTTAAGACGAACTTCTTGTCAAATCCATCGTCCTGTGCTGAGTTGGTTGATCACATCCGTCAAGCTGGCGATCTTGGTACTTTCTCGTGCCTTTCCTTGGAAAAACAAAGGGAAGCGTCATTCCATTTGATTCAAAAAGGACTGATTTTTGCTGCTGAGACTATTCGGAACTCATCTGCTGTTGCCCCCTCTTCTGCCCAACTCAGCGAGTTGGAGAAGAAGAATGCTGAATTGGCCTGCCAGCTTTCCGTCGAGCAGGCCCGCTATGAGAAGAAGTTGTCTGATTTGAGGGCGATGATATCTGGGCTGAAAAGCTCTCTTACCGAGAAGGATTCCGAGCTCAACTCTTCTGCTGTTGATTTGGCTAGTCGAAAAGAGGCCTTCTTTCGTCTTGAGCGTAAGAATGCCGACATCTCCCTTAGCTATGACAAGCTCCTTGCTAGATTTCATGCCTATCATAAGTCTGCTAAAGAATCCAAGTCTGAAGCCACCATAGATGCGTACAAGTTGGGCTACCTGCACTGCGCAGATGGGATTGATTCCTTGTATGCGATTGACGATGTAGACATCGAGACGCTCCGTCCCAACTCACCCCCTATAGAAGGGGGAGTTGAGGAGCAGGTAGCCGGAGAGGATGATGCAGAGGTCATGGTACAGGCAGATGGAGTTGCTGATGACGTAGCTAGTCAGGCGGATGCCGAGGAGGCTGCCGCTTAAAAGTCTTCTGCTGGCGTCTCCAAGTAGACGAAGACTCTTTTTTGTTTCTTTTCAGCCTTTGTAGTTTGCTTTCTTGTTTAGAATAACTGGTCTTATTTGACCATTTTCTTTTTGTTGAACTTTGGCCGGTTGGTCTGTTTGTTATGGAAATTTCAGTTACATTTTCCAACTTCAATTCGCATATTTGACTTGTGAACTGCTTGAGTAACCAGCCTATGTTTTGATTGCGCGTCCTCCTTTAGAGATTTGCGAGTACCAGGGTCCCCCTTGAGGACTCCGGGCATGCACTGCATATCCCGTAGGTGATTTCCCTTAGGAAGTTGGTGAGCACCAGGGTCCCCCTTGAGGACTCCGGGTGTGTTCTGCACATCCCATATGTGATTTCCCTTAGGAAGTTGGCGAGCACCAGGGTCCCCCTTGAGAGACTCCGGGTGTGTTCTGCACATCCCTTATGATGATTTCCCTTAGGAAGTTGGCGAGCACCAGGGTCCCC
This sequence comes from Prunus dulcis, assembly GCF_902201215.1. Lineage (NCBI taxonomy): Eukaryota > Viridiplantae > Streptophyta > Magnoliopsida > Rosales > Rosaceae > Prunus > Prunus dulcis. The sequence continues at coordinate 16,470,973 of NC_047657.1, read as the reverse complement.
CTTGAGGGACTCCGGGTGTGTTCTGCACATCTCGTATGTGATTTCCCTTAGGAAGTTGGCTAGCACCAGGGTCCCCCTTGGAAGACTCAGGGTGTGTTCTGCACATCCCTTAGAATGATTTCCCTTAGGAAGTTGGCGAGCACCAGGGTCCCCCTTGAGAGACTCTGGGTGTGTTCTGCACATCTCGTATGTGATTTCCCTTAGGAAGTTGGCGAGCACCAGGGTCCCCCTTGAGAGACTCCGGGTGTGCTCTGCTCATCCCGTGGGATGATTTGGTCGTCGCCCTGCGTCTCCCGTAGGACGCTGCTTATGGGCAGCTTACATGATTATCCTGCCTCCCTTAGGAAACGGATAGGAACCTGGATATTTCCCGCAGGAAGCATGGAGACCCCCTTTTAAGAAATTCCTGCGCACCCTGCGTCTCCCTTAGGATGCTTTTTTAGTGGGCTGCGTCTCCAAACGGACGCTTTTAGTCGTCACCCTGCATCTCCCTTAGGACGCTCCTTATGGGCAACTGTGTGACTATCCTGCCTACCTTAGGAAATGGATAGGAACCTGGATATTTCCCGCAGGAAGCATGGCGACCCCCTTTTAAGAAACTCCTGGCGCACTCTGCGTCTCCATTAGGACGCTTTTTTAGCGGGCTGCATCTCCAAACGGACGCTTTTAGTCGTCGCTCTGCGTCTCCCTTAGGACGCTCCTTATGGGCAACTGTGTGACTATCCTGCTTCCCTTAGGAAACGGATAGGAACCTGGACATCTCCCTTAGGAAATTCCTGGCGTACCCTGCGTCTCCCGAAGGACGCTGCTTATGGGCAAATGTTGTGTTTTGTAGGCAGATGAGACATTTTGGAATGAGAAACTGAACTTATATTGATATTCATAAGATTACAGTCCTTTATTCGAAAATGGAAACAACTTGATACAAAACTTAGAACTTCTAGCAGTCAGGAAGGAGCATTATGGATAATACTTTCGAAGATGGTGAGCATTCCATTGTCGCGGTATTTCCTTCCCTTCCATAGTGTCGAGTGTGTAGCTTTCTCTGCCCCCCGAGTCGGCTGATCACATAAGGGCCTTCCCAGTTAGGGTTCATCTTTTTTGACCCTTGTCTTGGTGCAGTAATGAAAGCCTTTCTCAGTACGAGGGCGCCTGGTTGAAATCGTCTGATCTTAGCTCTTTTGTCGTGGTAAGACTTCAACTGCTGCTGATAGGAGGCGACTCGGATAATGGTCTTCTCACGCTCGCCCTCACGTAAGTCGAGATTAAGCCTCATCTGCTCGGAGTTTTGATCAACACTGCCCACTTCCAGATTTATGGAGGGGACAATAATGTGAGGTGGTATGATTGCCTCCGTTCCGAAGGTGAGGGAAAATGGGGTTTCACCAGTCGATCTTCGTTTGGTGGTGCGATAAGCCCATAGTACTCCGGGGAGTTCATCTACCCATTTTCCTTCGGTGCCTTCCAGCCTTTTCTTCATGCAGTCTAATATGACTTTGTTAGATGCCTCGGCTTGTCCATTTCCTTGTGGATACCTCGGGGTAGACAAGTGTTGCTTGATCTTGTATTTCGCAAAAAAGGCGGTGATCTGCTTGCCAATGAACTGTGAGCCATTGTCGGTAACCAGCGACTGTGGGCAGCCAAACCGGCATATGATGTTTCTCCAGATGAATCGCTCCACATCGGCTTCTTTAGTAGAGGATAGAGCTTCGGCCTCGATCCATTTAGTAAAGTAGTCGGTGGCGACGATCATCATTTCTTTCTTGGCGGGCGCTGGTGGCAGGGGACCTACTAGGTCGATGGCCCATTGCATAAACGGCCATGGACTGTTTTGCGGATGATAGACTTCGGCAGGCAAGTTAGGGATTGGCTTGTATCGCTGACAGCGATCACACTTCTTGACATATTCAGCGGAGTCGTGACGCATGGTAGGCCAGAAGTAGCCTATGTTTAGAGCTTTCTGGGCGAGCGATCTGCCCCCAGAGTGGTTGCCACACTCGCCGTCGTGAATTTTGCAGAGGACCTCAAGTGTTTGAGGGTACTTTATGCAGGTGAGATGAGGACCGGAGTATGATCTGCGGATGAGCTTGTTGCCGAGCATGTAGTATCTCGCGGCCTTCTGCTGGACCTTTCTAGCTTCGGACTTGTCCGTTGGCAGGTTTCCATTTGTCAAATAGTCGATGATGGGGTCTTGCCAACTAGGGTCCTCGTCAATCTGCATGGTATCGATTATTTCTATTTCTTCTATGCTCGGTCGGTCAAGGTGTTCGACCGGGATAGAGCGTCTGAACTGGGTATCCAGCGCTGATCCTAGGCTTGCTAGTGCGTCTGCATGAGCGTTCTCTGCCCGGGGTACTTGTTGAATGGTGAAGGTTGGAAATGCCTTCAACAGCTCTTGGACTTTGTCAAGGTATAGGATCATCCTTGGGTGCTTCGCCATATATTCGCCTGAGGCTTGATTCGTGATCAATTGTGAGTCAGAGTAGATGGCTAGCCTTTTGATTGCGAGCTCTTTTGCTAAGCGCAGGCCGGCAAGCAATGCCTCATATTCTGCCTCGTTGTTCGAGGCCGGGAAGCCAAGCGTAATAGCTTGCTCCAACAGGGTTCCATCCGGGGTGGTGATGACGACTTCTGCTCCAGCTCCTTTTTGGTTCGACGCTCCATCTACGCGCAACTGCCACATGTCTCTGGGTTGGCTAGGTTCTGCGGAGGTCCCGTCTGCTTTTGAACTTTCCTTCTTTTGGTTGACCAACTTCTCTTTTTCGACTGATGGGGTGAATTCTGCTACGAAGTCTGCTAAAGCCTGGGCTTTTATTGCAGTTTTTGGCCGGTAGAGGAGGTCATATTGGCTTAGCTCTATAGCCCACTTCATGAGTCGCTGAGAAGCATCAGGGCTGTGGAGGATTGATCTCAAAGGAAAGTCGGTCATGACGATGACTCGATGAGCTTGGTAGTAGGGTCGCAGCTTTCTCGCAGAAACTACAAGAGCCAAAATAAGTTTCTCCAATTTTGGGTAGCGAGTCTCTACATCGAGGAGAGCTTTTGACGTGTAGAATACTGGATGTTGGGCCCCCAGCTCTTCTCGGATGAGAGCTGAACTGATAGTTGAGTTGGACACTGCCAAGTATACGAACAAG